>NC_136422.1:106895000-107125000 GCF_052625555.1 Lactuca saligna
CAAAAAACTTTGAAATTTTTATTTGGTGTTTATAATTGTTCAAGAATCAAGAGATTTGATGATGAAATTCTGACGAGTGATGGGATTTAAGACGACAGGAGGTCCAGCAGTGCGAGGCCATGCATTTTTCTCTGTTTCATCTTGCCACTCTTTGGACATTGTTTTTGGAGTTGTACCTACTCAAAATACACACATAAAACTCTTATTTGAAACTAATTTATATGTAGAAAATTAATTATCTAAAATTAAAAACAAGATATAGGAAATCTGAATTTTGATAAATATATGTTAAAATCTCTAACACACATTTATGGTCGAAGTTGTCTTGTATCATGCACATATATAATGATAAATCCTTAGAAATACAAATGCTTGCCTCCAAATAGTTTTCTATCCGAAACTATATGGTCTAATGTGAACCCTAATGCACTAACTCCCATGCATGCAAGAATCATCTTCGACATCTTTCTTCCAATTGTAAATCATCTGAAACCAGAAAAAAAAAATTAACAAAAGAACGATAAAACACAAATCATATCGGGCATGCATAGAATCTCACAATTAACATATGATCAATAATAACAATGATCCATATATGTATTTGATGCACAACGTTATGTTTTGAACAAACCAATGAACATTCGTGAAACTTTAGAATTGTTTCTTCATAAAAACGAGCACTATATAATATATATGATGATATCGAAATGAAAAGGCATAGATTGACGAGTTCACTCACCAAAGGCATGCACTTATTAATTTAGCGGAAAATGAAGGATTGCTTATTATTATATAAATTCAAAATGGATGCTTATAGTGGTTGCACATTTGTTATTTTGAAGAAGCTCATGCCTATGAAATCGTCAAAATCTTTCCTCCATGGTCTCAACAAACTTCCGTATTTGTCTTCCTTCAGGCCCGACCTTATAGTTTAATGAGTTAAGATAGAGCTTAGGGCCCCCAATTGTGTCGGGCCCCATTTAATTTCAATCTAAGCTTCTCATTTCCGAAAAATCATGTTGCAAGATCGAATCAATTCACACGACGATTAAACTTCTGTTCTTTGCCTCCCTTCTTTAATCCATTCAAGGGTTCAAGCAATCAAGCAAGCGATCGTTGTTGTCTTCACTCTTCGGTTCTTCTTGCTTCTTCAATCTTCATTCTAATCTCGCCTTCTCGGTTTCTGTTGATGATCTGGCGAGTGGCGATCAGCCGATCAGCAGGCAACAACTATTCTTCTCAATTTCTCAATTCTCATTTGCTCTCACTGAAACGCAGAAAAGGTAATATGCATTTTTCACATTTCAGTTTTGATTTTTCTATAATTGGGGTTAATAGCCAATTAATTAGGGTTAATCTTTTGACAATGGATATTACAATTTACACAACCACAGATTTTTTATTTTTCAAGTTTCAATGAACTGTGATACTGTTATAGAACTGAAGAACCGATACATAGGATATTAGGATTTACCGACTACCGAGTCAGTCTTGTAAGTTATTAATCCATTTGATTGTAGCCTGGAATTTTGACATTGGCAAACTACATATGAATGATTTTTATTTTTCATAATATATTAAATGTAACAGCCCGATTTTACAACGAAATTTTTTTTTCATTTAATTTAGATATATATAACGTCATGAAATCCATAAAACATACGTTTAGTTAAAACATCATCTTTTACATTATATATAAAATATCAGAGTAGGTCCCCAACATATCGAGGAACAAATATATAGATAGATAGAGTGCACGCCGCGCCATCAAGCCTTGCCCTTGCCTTTCGGCTCCGATGTACCTGAAACAAATCAACAACCTGTAAGTTAAATGCTTAGTGAGTGTGACATCCCCATTTTCACGGCCAGAAAAAACCTATTTTGTTTATGCTTTATAAAAATCTGAGTACCTCTTTTAAAAAAAAATGTTGTGGAATTTGTTCCCAGTAAAACATGATAAATACGTTATCAAAATACTTCCGAATAAAAGTATTTTTATTTATTTTAAAACATTTGGGATGTCATCATCAATACATAAACATAAGCATAAACATAACTTACATTCATTATCACTAGTGATTCATATCTCCTTAATCTCTCAGTGTAATGTGATTTCATATCAACACCTGTGATATAAATAAACTGAGTGGGTCAGGTTGGAAACCTGGTGAGTACATAGGGATTTCAATCCTACAATGCTATACCATATATATAGTTTAAAACTCACAAAATATACAATTTCACCATATATATAAACAACTCTTATCCCACCCCGTCGATCCTCACAACGAGACTATCCACACTCTCGGATCTAAGATTAGCCGTTTTACCTAATCCATACTCCCGGATCAGAAATGAACGACTTTACCTAATCCATACTCTCGGACTAGGGACGAATGACTAATCCATACTCTCGGATTAATGATGAATGATTATGCCTAATCCATACTCTCGGACTAGGGACAATAACTATCTCTAATACATGCTCCAGTATCAATGACATATACTAAGGTTTTATTCTCTGAGTATAATTCACTCGTTCTCGTAAGAAAAAAACAACCCAATATTTCTCATAATTAATTTAGGTTTACTCTTTATCCTAAATCAGCATATATAATCAGGTATGTTCTTTAACAAGTATCTTAGGCAACATCAAATAATTCGCACATAAAAATACATTTAATACTTCAATCGATACTTGTATTAAAATCATGTTCATGAAAGGGACTATGCAGTCACACATAAACTCTTCAACAAATATTTAACTCTTTAACATATATTTAATACTTTAATTAATACTTGTATTAAAATCATGTTCATGAAAGGGACTATGCACTCACACATAGACTCTTCAACAAATATTTAACTCTTCAACATATATTTAATACTTTAATTAATACTTGTATTAAAATCATGTTCATGAAAGGGACTATGTACTCACTTGAAAAGGTGGTGATTCCGAACTCAGACAGCACTTCGCTTCTTAAAAATAATTTCCTTCGAGGAAACCTAGTATTATTACCACTAGAGTTTAGTCTATTATTTGTCAAGACTAATTAATAGTCTAGTTATTATTACTATTATATAAGCATTAAACAATACTTATATAACCCATAATAATAGTCCAAGTACTTATTATAAGTTCCAAATAACGTTACTATAATTAATTAAACAATATATTAAAAATAGTGTAGGCGTAGCTCACTTACAACGAGTTTTATAGAAAACCGGGATTTGCTTGGAGCAGCGTTCCCGAGCCGAAAAGCTCTTCTTCTCGGAGCCGTCGAGAACTCTGGGGCTTCCGCCTCGTGCTAGTGAGGTTCCCTAGGCTTTTTCGGGGCTAGAGAGAGGTTCTAGAGAGAGAGAGTAAAGAGTAAAGAGAAGAAAGAATGGGAAATGTGTGAAGAAAATGAGGGTGAGAGATGTTCTATTTATAGGGTGAAAATGGTTGAACTTGGTGCCACATGTCACCATCTAGTGGCAAGACTTGGGGAGAAAGCAATTGTCAAGATTTTGCCACATCACCCATTTTCGCACAGCACACCTCCGGCTTCTAAAATCCGTAAATTTCACATACGACCTCCGTTTTTGATGTTCTTTATATCCACGCGTAGGTAAAAATAGGATCTACAACTTTCATTTTGACTCTGACGGCTAATTCTCGTCTGATTTTAAATTTAACAGTATGAGGAGATTATACTGTTAAATGTCCGCGTAAAATTCATAACTTCTACATACGGACTTTGTTTTCGTATGTATTTTTAGTTTTTTTACCGTTGAGTTCCTATTAATGAGATCTTCAATTCTCATTTAGGTCGCGTAGGCCAAAAACCACTCGAACTAAAATTCGAGTTTCGGGTTGTGCACTGCTATGCCAAATCTTATAAAATTCATAACTTCCTCATACGAAGTCAGATTTGGGCGTTCTTTTTTGTATGTTCTTGGTTTAACATATACTACAACTTTTATTTGGATCGATAAGGCTAAGAATTCCTTTATCAAAAATTCACTATTTACGTCTCCCGATACTGTGCCGGTTTTACCGTAAAACTTCGACGGGCCATAACTTCTTCGTTATAACTCGGATTTCGGCGTTCTTTATATGTACGGAACCCTTGAGACATATTATAAAGATTGGTTAAGATTATTTATTCTAAATAATCTTTTGTCAAAAAGTCGTTTTCGACCCTTATTATCTATAAATTGACTAGCCCAGATCTACGGGCGTTACAATTATCTCCCCTTTAGGATGATTACGTCCCGGAATCATCAACGAAATAGGCTCACATGATGACTCCATTCGTTATATCTTCATCCTAAGTAATAACCGTAACGTTGATGTTTCTTCGAGCGAATATCTAACTCTAAGACTTCCTGATTGCAGGCGGTGCTCGATCTTGCACTTGCTCCCTATCTTACGTTAGACTCCAAATTATGACCTTCAAGTAACAATCTCGATCCTTACTGGAGACTGCTTCTTCTTGTTAACAGACTTAAGATAAGTTATTTTATTACTAAAATGGACCGATGTGTCATATTCTAATGACTTATCATCGTATGTTCCCACACTTAGACTCAGGTCTCTTAGAGTCTTCCGGAACAGACTATACATTTCTTCATGTTCTAATCACATCTTAAAAGGTAGCATTTCTAGCTACAAGCAACTATCACGATACCTCTACTGATCGCTTAAATTATCTTTTATTTCAATCTTCCGGCTTAAGTCATATGCTAGATCAAACTTGGTGCTCTGAACCACGTAACATACTTATCATAATCGGACTCAATGCGATCTGACCACTAGGGTCGGAATAACAATCATCCTCTTAGTCATTACCGAAACGATAGTAACGACATATTTGAATAAATCGGTATCAATTACTAGCTTCTTGGTAACCTTGTGACTTTCCCTGATCCAAGCGTGAGTCCTGTGCTTCCGGTAGTATAGGCCTCTACTACCTTTCACACCTACTCATACTCGTCCCAAGTATTGTCCCGCAGTTTCCCAAGTCACCATACAAGAAAATCACATAACAACTTAACACATCAAATATCAAAACGAAGGTTTTATATTATTCCTTGAAATGGTTACATAGGTGTTCAAGTTCACCCTAGACTATGCTTCTAACAGCCTACATTACGAGGTACTTATCTACACGACTACTTCATAACTCAATCTTTGGATGTCAATCCTTCATTCTTGAATCCTTGCATTGTCATCTGCTTCGTCAAGGATCATCTGAAATGCTCTTTCCTTTAGCTTTGGCCGCACATTTATCTTTGTAGCCCCTTCTCTCTTTGGGTAATCTTGCTTGAAGTGTCCCTCTTCGCCACAGTTAAAGCAAACTTCTCTCTTGGTTGTGCATTCGCTGGTGTAATGACCAGTCTTCCCGCATTTAAAGCAGGTCATCTCTTTAGAGCATTTCCCGATGTGCTTCCTTCTGCACTTGTCAAACCATTACGTTCCTTCTTCGAACTTCTTGTAACACCGTAAATTTCAAGACAAATTTTTTTCAAATTTTATAAAAACATAATTCACTTAATATTCATAAAACAACCATGTTTGAAATTCAATCCAAGTAATACAAAAATCCCAAGATCTCATAATCGTAAAATCCCATGCGTGTGTACTGATCAAGCTGGCGCCTTCCCACGGTTGTCACTAGTACCTGAAACAAATAACACCAAACACTGTAAGCACAAATCTTAGTGAGTTCCCCAAAATACCACATATAACACATAGTAGCCACTCGAGGCTATAACTCTGTGGGTCCGTGCACCCAAACTCTGTGAACCCTCAGGTTCTAACTCTGTAAACATGCACAGCATAAATCACAAAGAATAATGCAACGCATCACATAACACAAATATAGCATACAAGCACTGTATCACATAACTCTAGTTACCTACTCAAGGTAAAGTATAGTGAGAAGACTCACCTCGTGTATCTCGATCGCTCGCAAATCCCTGAACCCACTCATACTCGATCCCCCGAGCTATAATCCTCCTATAATACAATACATCTCTAATTAACATTTTCACAACTAAGGTTGACTAACCCCACTAAGTCAACACAAGTCAACTCTGGTCAACGGTCAACGGTCAACTTTGACCGGACTCGGCGAGTACATTAGAGCGACTCGGCGAGTCTACACATGTTCGCTAACTCGCTCGGATTCTCTCTCGGCACGTCGAGTACTCCCGTGACTCGACGAGTTCCACCTGGCATGAATCGTGGGGCCACCGCGACTCAACTCGCCGAGTCTCAAAACAACTTGGCGAGTTCCAGTTTGACTCAGTCCACCTGTCAACCCTCTCTGACTCTCCCTGACTCACTGAGTTAGCCCCTTAACTCGGCAAGACCACTCGCTGAGTGGTTATGGACAATCTTCATGCTACTCGCCGAGTCTATTCTTCGGACTCGGCGATTCTAAGCCATGCATGAACTCAAACTCACTCCTGAGGTCAGATCCGTTCCAATAACCCCTAGATCCAGTCCTTCCAAGCACATTCATCACGTAAAGTCACAATCTTGGTGCTCATGCAAATGTTCAAAGGCATTATTTGATGATATGATCTCTAGAATGCTATTCTAAGCTCATGGCCTCCATTAACACTCATAAAGCTTGAGGGAAAAGGGTCTCTGGACCTCTTTAGGTCTAGATCTAAAGTACTAACACAAGAAGAGGCCAATTATTCCATGGATCTCTTCCACAAAGAAACCCTAACTCTAAGACTCATAACAAGGACTAAGAAAGGAACGAATGGTTACCTCAAATGAAGTCCCTGAGCTCAGAAATCACTGGATTAGCACCTTCTTTGGTCTCCTCTTGCCTTGATCCTCTTCTATATGCAAAAATATCCACAAATAATCAAGGATCTTCCTCTTCTCTATCACAAAGTGCTCACAAGCTCTTTAGGGTTCTCTCTGGGGTTGGTGGCCGCAAATGACAGCCATAAACCCCCTTAAATAGGTCTCATACCCCGGAAATTAGGGTTTCATTAAACAGCGTGGACTCGCCGAGTCTAAACGCGAATCCGCGTCCAAAATCGCGATCCTACTCGGCGAGTTTGAGCTCCAACTCGCCGAGTCCCCTCACAATTTACCAAAAATACAATAATAATAAATACCTGGGAATCCGGGATGTTACGCTTCTTTGAACCAGACTTCGAGAATTTTCTCTTCTCGTCGGACCTTGAGGATCCTTCAAATTTCCTTTTCTCTCCCACCTCCTCTCTCTCCGGACCCTTCTCTCGTATCTGGGTCTCCACATTTTTAGCAGACCAGATGGTGGCTTTCAGAGTGGTATTTTGCTTAACCATTGGACCAAAGTCCGCTGGTAATCCGACGGCAAACTTGTTAACCTTGGAGAGTTCAGTTGGGATGAGGTGAGGAACAAGCTTCATTTTCTCAGTAAAGCTTGCAGTGTATTCAGTAACGCTCATTCTTCTCTTCTTCAGATTTTGGAATTCGTTGTTGATCTCCAGAAGATCCTGCTCAGAGCAGTATTGCATCTTTAACTGCACCAAAAAATCCTCCCATGATATCTTGCTTGCTTCACCTTTGGGCATTGAATCAGCTAGTAGCTTCCACCAGCTTAGTACTCCAGATTTCAATAGAGGAACCGCGAGAGCAATCTTCTGCCTGTTGCCACACTCGCAACTCTCAAACATTGTCTCTATCTCAGAGATCCAGTTCACGACTTCCACCGGCGTCGGGCTTCCAAATAGACTCGGTGGTTTGGACGCCATGAAATCCTTGTATTTGCATCCACGTCCGTCATTTCCTCCATCATGGTGGTTTTGCCTAACTATCGGTGGGTTGGCTTGACCAATAGTCCCATTGTAGTTTCCCTCCTCAGTCCCCCCTTCGTTCAACTCGGGCTGTTCAATTTGTATGGCCGCTTCCTCTCGATTTTGCTGGAGCAAACATCTGGTTTCCTCCATTTGACGATCCAACATTGCCTGGATCATCACTTGCACTCCATCCATTGTTATTGGCTCAGCAGCGGCTACCACAACCGGTATTTGCTCAATCACTGGGGGTTGGTTTTGGTTCCCATTTGCATTCACGTTTCCGCTACGGGTCCTTACCATCTTGATCTATACATCGAATAAGGTGAATCTAGATCTTTATTTAGGATTGACGTTTAAATCATCCTTATCACTCTGAAACATTTATATGCTAGTTTTAATATCGTAGTTAAATGCTTAGAATCCTAAACACATAAGATTTCCAGATCCGGTCGGCAACAGACCATAGATTCGATCAAACTATAGCATAAAGCATAACAAATCATTTAGCACGTAAAACCAATTTAGGTATCATTCCTAAAATAAGCTAGTGCTTGTGTCTATTCGGGTGTATTACCTAAATCTATTAGACACACTCCTCACAATCATTGCTTATCATTCTAAGTTTAAGTCTAGAAATAAATCTATATTCCTAGTTCGCTTAAACTAATGCTCTGATACCAACTGTGACATCCCCGTTTTCACGGCTAGAAAAGACTAATTTTGTTTATGCTTTATAAAAATCTAAGTACCTCTTTTAAAAAAATGTTGCGGAATTTTTCCCAGTAAAACATGATAAATACGTTATCAAAGCACTTTCGAAGAAAAGTATTTTTATTTATTTTAAAACATTTGGGATGTCATCATCAATACAGAAACATAAGTATAAACATAACTTGCATTCATTATCACTAGTGATTTATATCTCCTTAATCTCTCAGTGTAATGTGACTTCATATCAACACCTGTGATATAAATAAACTGAGTGGGTCAGGTTGGGAAACCTGGTGAGTACATAGGGATTTCAATCCCACAATGTTATACCATATATATAGTTTAAAACTCACAAAATATACAATTTCACCATATATATGTAGGATTAATGTCTAAGTCCATAACTATAATTGGTAAGACTTGACCCGACCCGGCATGGTCCATTTGGGTTGCATGGCATCATGCACTTGGATAGACTATAATGAGAGAAATAAGACACTTATGGTTATTAATATATTATAAGTTCTAGTATATTAATAATAAGAATAATAAGATTATTTAATTAGTATTGATCAAGAATTAATCTAGGATTAATTAAGTGATCAAAAGAAGACTAATTAAATATATGGGTTGATTGTGTAAATCATTCATACTTGTATAGTGGGCTAATGCTCTATGGATTATCTAGTTGGGCCAAAACTCATATGATGCTCCATGGATGCTCCATGGTGTATTTGAACTCATGGATCCAAGGAAATGGAAAGTCATGACAATTAGGGTTTGCCCTAATTGTAACACTATATAAAGATATTATTCTTGACAAAAATCGGACACTAGTGAGAGAAAGAAAGGGCTAGCTGATTTCATGAAGTGTAGAATTCTCTCTAAGTTATTCCAAGTGCTTATGGTGTTGTGTGAACCATTTGAGGTGTCACACTTGGGGCACTAGGCACTCAAGCTTCATGAAGACATTCTACATCAAAGAGGTATGTATTCTATCTTGTTATATTGATAGTTTTGTATGCTAGATTAGGATAATACCTTGGATGTTCATATTTGCATGTATAATAGAGAAAACATAGATCCAAGGTATTTAGGGTTGCATGTACACTTAGGAGTGTTAGAATGCTCATAACCCAACAGTGGTATCAGAGCCTAGGCTTGTTTTCTTGTTATACTTGCAATAGAAGCTGAAAAATCGAGTTTTGTTGTTGTCTACCCAGCAGACTCGCCGAGTCCATGAAGGGACTCGACGAGTCCAAGGCAAAAAGCATCCAACTCGCCGAGTTGGACCCCCAGAAAGCATAAATTCGACCTTTTTGGCTGGAATTGGACTAGGAACATTACCCTAAGTTGGTTTTGAACTTATAAACTTGTTTTTTAATGTGGTAATGTTCATGCTAATCCATTTTCAAAGATAATTGTCAATAGATTCATGTTTTGTATTAGTTTAAAGGTTAGACTAATTACATGAAAAAGTTTGATTTGAATTATCTTGTTCTTATGAGTTGCTTAGATTAATAGAAAAGTTAATTGAAATAGTTGTTTTCAATCCATTTTAATCTAAGAGTTGAGTATAAAATGTGTTTGTGTAACTTGTCCACAAGTTACATGAAGAGTCACATTAAAGACTCATAAAACTCATAAAAGTTGGCAATGGTTACAAAATGAAGAGTCTTGTGTCATTGAATATTTCTTTTATGACTCCATAACTAGTCCTCAAGTTATGGAAGTTCAAGAGTCACTTCATTAAAGAGTAAAAGTGTAACCTTAATTAATTCCATAAGTTATAAAAATAAAGAAAAGTTAATTCTTTTATTAGTTTAAAGTCTTCCATAAGTTATGGAACTTGAAGAGTTTTTGGATTAAAACTACTTTAAACACATAAGTTATGGAATTAATTAGTTTTGAATAGTTTCAAAACTTGCCCTCAAGTTTTGGAATTTGTAAAGTTTTCACTTATGAATACTTTAATTCCAAGTTAGCCCTTAGAATTTTAAAAGTTAAAATTCAAACCTTATACTTTTTAATATTATAAGTTAATAATATTTATATATATGTATAAGAGTAAAGTCGGTCTTACCGCTAGTACGCCTCATTCACGAAGCCGGTCTATAAGGTGGGTATAAGGTTGTTGCCTATAAAATGACAACTTAATGGGTGTCCACTCTCACCCACCGCTTGCTTGACCGGTGGAGGGTCATTAGCCGAACGGGTTTGACAGGACTATAATTCTCCCTTCATTAAAAGTATTAATGAAAAAATACTAAGTAACTAAACTCTTAATAATACCCAATCTTAGTTACTTAGGAAAATGTGAATAAGGTGCTAATCCATGAAATTACACTTTACACTTTGTCAAAGTCGTTAGTGGAGCGTGTGTGGTTAACCGGCACACTAACTTGGAGTTAACAAGGTAGGTAAAGGGTGACTTAATGTTTATCTTAGTATCGATGGAGCGTGTGTGGTTAACCGACACATCGATTGAGGGGTAAACACTTTAAGGGTACCAAGTAATTTGCATGGTTACTTCACACCTTGTTTTGTGATCCTCGGCATCCCAGTCACAAAACCTGAAGGGCACACTCGAGATTGAAACATGCCATTGAACAGTTCAATGAATCTCAAAAGATCTAGGAGTTTCAAATCCAATTAAAACCTAATAATACATTTCGTTTATCTTGGTGGAAATTGGTGAATCGTCATTCACCTACCTTCAAATATTTTATAGCTTGGATTACGGCATACCTCTTCTAAGTTATAAAATAGTTTGTTGGGTCCTAGCCTTAATATTTTATACTGGGTGTCATATTAAGGACTATAAATCAACTATCTTGAATATCTCCCAAAACATGTCTGGTTTAGACATTTATGATCTTCCCAAATCTCTTGAAACAAACTTTCCTAATGAAGATGATGTCCCATGGATATCACACTTCTTTCTCCTCCTCCAATTATTCTCCCTAACCCACAAGTTCTTGAAAAGTTTAAGTTCACTCAAGCCCTATTGGCAAGGCAAGGTCTAGGTGTGGTCACATCTTGGAGATGCAGTCACATATTGACAAGCCGGAAGAGTTGGGTGTTAAAGTCTTGAGAAAGTTGGTAGTTCAATCACTTTCTAAGTCACATAGTGAGTGCTTTTGGAACACCTATGAAACAGACTATGACAAGACCCTTAATGATCTTATCTATTTGCTAAGATCAACTTCCTGAAACTTTATGGACATTGACAAGGTGACACTAGAAAATACAGAAAAAGCATTCTCTTCCCAAGGAAAGGGATTGACCATAGTCAACTAGGTTGACCAAATGGTAAAGAGAAAATGCTAAGTCTGTAATAGTCCCGTGTACCATTATCAAAGGGTCCATATGTTTATATTGCCAAAGGAAGGGTCATTAGTTGCGAAGCTGCCTAATTTACCTAAGGATGTTAAAGTCAATAAGTTTGACTCTACTTCAGGTAAAGTCCACTATCTAACTCTGTTAAGTTTCTATTCTGAGATTCTTGATACATGATGTGACTGGGTCACATGGTGATGTTTTAAGAATTAAAGAAAAGTGAAGAAACTTAAAGAAAGAATATGTTGAATCTGATCGCGTAGATGGATTTCTATCGTGTAGTTTGAAGATCGGATTCTTGAGCTACTTCTTAGGAGTTATGAGATATTGCTTAGGAATAGATAACAACAAGTTTTCATATGGATTGTAAGGATAAGTTTTTCTGCAAAGTTTTAAAATAAAAGAAAATTTTTGATTTTATTTATTTTAAAATATCCTTACAATGGCATTTGAGGAAAAACTGTTGCTTATATGATTCCATTAAGAGCAAGAGTGGAAATATGAAATTGATTCTTTCATTTGTGGTAATGTCTAAATTTACCAAATAAGGAAAGATTCTCATCACCCAAGTCTGAATTGGACCGGGACTTGGAATCATGCAAGTTGTATAGCATGATGAATGAGAACTTTCAAGTATTGGAAAAATTAAGACTAATTACTTGTTCACATGGATGTGTGAGTCAAGTAATGGACTAAGGGATCGAGTACATAGTCATGTGCACTGATTAAGTCCACCACAAAAGATATAAGGCTATTCGTCATAGTTTACTAAAGATCAGTGAATATGATTATACTTACAAGCTTAAGTGTAACTATGAGACATTGGAAAAGGTTCCAATGCATGGCAGAGCGGATAAGAAGAATCAAATTAGGCAGAAGGATAAAAGTTTCTCAAATCTGAAAAGATGGGAGAGTACTTTAGTATCAGCTTTGTGATCATCTCAATGATTAAGAAACCATATCAAAATTAGTTCTCTAAGGAAGTCTTAGTGCATTCTTATGACTAAGAAGAAGGGATCTTGAATTGTTGAAATGGTTAAATCAAGAAGATGAGTCATACTTCGTTCCAATACAAGTCTTAGAGTCATACTCCAAGATTGTAATTTGAGTGACATGTCTTTAAGAAAGGTTTAAAACACGTGTCAAATGTAAGAGTAAAAGTATCCTACTCTTGTTCATTTGAAATTGGTAAGTTGTGATGTTTTGGATAAAACAAAGACCAACTAAGGCCAATTGCGTGAAGTGTTTTGATTGGAATCCGCACTATCTCTTGGATGTTTGACAAGGGAGTCTTATAGGTCAAGAGGACAGTGGGAGTCTTAAAGGTCTTGAAAGTCTCAAGAACTAATCAAGAATGAAACCTGGAGTCCCTCACTAGCACACAACTTGAGGTTTATAACCTATTGTGTTGACATATTCTGTGCCCATTCCAGTTAAAGTTGGCTTTGCATATGAGTTCTTAGAGTTCTCAATGTGTTGCACAACAACTTGGAAGCAATGGCAGGCCCTTGAGCTGCCAGGTGGCAAGAAGTTAAGATTGAGTTCAGTCCATATGAGTTCGGATTTGTCATTATCCTTGTCTTGTGACTATGGTTTTGACAATTCACATGGATAAGAACACATACACCATTAAATCTAAGTTTCATAAGGTTTCTCTCCGATTCATGAAAATGATGGTGAGGAAACACTTTCACTAAGTAGATTTTAGCTAGATAGCAATTGTGATATTTGCATTCTCAAAGTCGTTAGTGGAGCGTGTGTGGTTTACCGACACACTAACCTGGACTTGTGAGAAGTGGCAAAAAGGTATAATCATTATGATTACGACATCCCTCTTCATAATTGTTTAGACACACAAGTGTGCTATCTAAGGGAAGGTGTATGATTTTGATAAAGTTCTATCAAAACAATCCAATATCAGAAATCTGAACTTTGGTAAGAAAGTCAATAAAGTATTGATTTCTAGAAGTCCAGCTGATTTCTGAGTACATGTCAAAGCTAGTGGGAGCATAAGTGTTATGCTAATAATCATCATGTTAGTGGGAGCATGATAATTATGATAAAGATTGCAAGTTAGCAATGTTAATTATAGAAAACAAAAGGTTTCAATTGGGAAAAAGTTGTTTTGCTATAATTAAGGGAGAGGAAATTATACTTCATCTCAAATCTATAAGCTTAGATCGTGAGGTTTTAATCATTTAGTCAAGGATATATATGAATTTCGTGTTGGAATGGCTCAACATAAGGAAATTCTATATATCTCAAATCTATAAGCTTAGATCGTGAGGTTTTAATCATTTAGTCAAGGATATATATGAATTTCATGTTGGAATGGCTCAACATAAGGAAATTCTGTATATGGGTCCATTATTTGCGTTCTAAAATTCGATTATGATTACGGTATCCCTTTTCATAATCTGAATTATGAGAACTTGGCAAATAGAAATGGAAATGTTATAGCAAAAGACTGGTTTAGTCTTTATGTGAGACATCATGAATCGTGTCTCATATGCTTCGGATATAGGATCGATTACATGTGCTATAGTTATCCATTCTAAAAGTTTCCAAATGCCTGGGCATTAAGAAGGGAAAAGGTTTAGAACTAGATATGACTAAAAGGATTAAACAATTGTCGAGGATAATCTAAGGTTTACCAAAGATTGGTTGCTCAAGGACAATTGGAAGTATAGTGATAATTCTGGAAGGACCATATTGACATAATCTTTAAGGAGGCAACTCTTGTTCAGAAGTGATAGTCAAAATGAATCTGGAAATGTTTCAAAGTCAGAAATTTCAATCTGTGTAAGATTAAGGAAACTTAATGCAAGAAGGATGTTTCCAAGGAATTGATCTCCTTTGGAATACTCTGTAATGATTGTTGCCAAGTCTTTCTGACTTTGTGCATAATCATTACAAGAGGATCAATGCACATAAGTTTAGAATCTAACAGATTTCAGTAAATGACATGAATTTGGAATTCTTGTATTTACAGTAAGGATTTGGGAGTGTGAAAAGAGAATCATTGAAGTTATGTTCAATTGATCTAGTTCACAAAGTAAAGATCATAGACAAACATAGTATGCACACTTGGTGTATGGCATGACTAGTGTTTAGAAAACATAGTGTGCATGCTTGGAGTATGGGACAACTATTGTTTTAAATTCAAGAATAAAGTTGATAGCTGAAACAGTATACAATGAATAATGTGTAATCATATGGTGATAAATAAAAGGTGTTTTATTTATGTTCATAGGTTTTGATACAATATTGGATTCAATTATTATTGTGTTTCATTTTGCATGTTTTGACTTCCCGAATAAACTAGGTTATTCTTCCGGAATGACTAAGTTATTCAAACCATCCACAGTCGGTCATATGTTGGAAGTAGATATGAATTAAGACTGTCATGGGTTGGCTTGTAGAGGTCTAAGGTGTTGGACAAAGGGCTACAACACTCATGAGTGCTCATAAGTTCTGAGTATGGGATTCAACCCGCGCTCATTAGAATCACTTCATGGATTTTATCACGAGTGATCATGAGACGATAATATCTTATATTCTTCAAACCTAGAGATATGAGTTGTTACAATGAGTTGGTTGTACATTGATTGCACGAAACCGCATTTGGTAACTCGGTGCTATAAAATGTGCCTTTGTGTATGATTCAACAAGTAGTAGAACAAGCCATATGAGTCGAAGTTTATCCATTCCTTTTACCTTCGGGATAAAAGCAATATCTGTGGGCCCCTCGATGATTTGAGGATGACAAATGGAAGTGCTCGGCCGGGCCAGGACTGATTTGATTTGTTCAATTAGTCAGTCGTCATAAATCGGAAATCGGGAAACAACAAATGGACAGAGAGAATGATTATAATCCATGTCTCAGTCCATATGATATTTAGAATGGAGGAATGTATGATCCCTTATCTAATGGACAAGTCATTGACAAAGGTCAAAGTTTATCGACAAGGTCAGAGTTCGACAGAAGCTTTTGAGAGCTACGATTGCCAGTTGGTTCCTGAAGTCATACGCAATAATAGTTTTAGACTTATCCAAGTGGGAGACTGTTGGATTAATGTCTAAGTCCATAACTATAATTGGTAAGACTTGACCCGACCCGGCATGGTCCATTTGGGTTGCATGGCATCATGCACTTGGATAGACTATAATGAGAGAAATAAGACACTTATGGTTATTAATATATTATAAGTTCTAGTATATTAATAATAAGAATAATAAGATTATTTAATTAGTATTGATCAAGAATTAATCTAGGATTAATTAAGTGATCAAAAGAAGACTAATTAAATATATGGGTTGATTGTGTAAATCATCCATACTTGTATAGTGGGCTAATGTTCTATGGATTATCTAGTTGGGCCAAAACCCATATGATGCTCCATGGATGCTCCATGGTGTATTGGAACCCATGGATCCAAGGAAATGGAAAGTCATGACAATTAGGGTTTGCCCTAATTGTAACACTATATAAAGATATTATTCTTGACAAAAATCGGACACTAGTGAGAGAAAGAAAGGGCTATCCGATTTCATGAAGTGTAGAATTCTCTCTAAGTTATTCCAAGTGCTTATGGTGTTGTGTGAACCATTTGAGGTGTCACACTTGGGGCACTAGGCACTCAAGCTTCATGAAGACATTCTACATCAAAGATGTATGTATTCTATCTTGTTATATTGATAGTTTTGTATGCTAGATTAGGACAATACCTTGGATGTTCATATTTGCATGTATAATAGAGAAAACATAGATCCAAGGTATTTAGGGTTGCATGTACACTTAGGAGTGTTAGAATGCTCATAACCCAACAATATATATATATATATATATATATATATATATATATATATATAAACAACTCTTATCCCACCCCGTCGATCCTCACAACGAGACTATCCATACTCTCAGACCTAAGATTAGCCGTTTTACCTAATCCATACTCCAGGATCAGAAATGAACAACTTTACCTAATCCATACTCTCGGACTAGGGACGAATAACTAATCCATACTCTCAGATTAATGATGAATGATTATGCCTAATACATACTCTCGGACTAGGGACAATGACTATCTCTAATCTATGCTCCCGGAACAATGACATATACTAAGGTTATATTCTCTGAGTATAATTCACTCGTTCTCGTAAGAAAAAAACAACCCAATATTCCTCATAATTAATTTAGGTTTACTCTTTATCCTAAATCAGTATATATAATCAAGTATGTTCTTTAACAAGTATCTCAGGCAACATCAAATAATTCGCACATAAAAATACATTTAATACTTCAATCGATACTTGTATTAAAATCATGTTCATGAAAGGGACTATGCAGTCACACATAAACTCTTCAACAAATATTTAACTCTTTAACATATATTTAATACTTTAATTAATACTTGTATTAAAATCATGTTCATGAAAGGGACTATGCACTCACACATAGACTCTTCAACAAATATTTAACTCTTCAACATATATTTAATACTTTAATTAATACTTGTATTAAAATCATGTTCATGAAAGGGACTATGTACTCACTTGAAAAGGTGGTGATTCCGAACTCAGACAGCACTTCGCTTCTTAAAAATAATTTCCTTCGAGGAAACCTAGTATTATTACCACTAGAGTTTAGTCTATTATTTGTCAAGACTAATTAATAGTCTAGTTATTATTACTATTATATAAGCATTAAACAATACTTATATAACCCATAATAATAGTCCAATTACTTATTATAAGTTCCTAATAACGTTACTATAATTAATTAAACAATATATTAAAAATAGTGTAGGCGTAGCTCACTTACAACGAGTTTTATAGAAAACCGGGATTTGCTTGGAGCAGCGTTCCCGAGCCGAAAAGCTCTTCTTCTCGGAGCCGTCAAGAACTCTAGGGCTTCCGCCTCGTGCTAGTGAGGTTCCCTAGGCTTTTTCGGGGCTAGAGAGAGGTTCTAGAGAGAGAGAGAGAGAGTAAAGAGTAAAGAGAAGAAAGAATGGGAAATGTGTGAAGAAAATGAGGGTGAGAGATGTTCTATTTATAGGGTGAAAATGGTTGAACTTGGTGCCACATGTCACCATCTGGTGGCAAGACTTAGGGAGAAAGCAATTGTCAAGATTTTGCCACATCACCCATTTTCGCACAGCACACCTCCGACTTCTAAAATCCGTAAATTTTACATACGACCTCCGTTTTTGATGTTCTTTATATCCACACGTAGGTAAAAATAGGATCTACAACTTTCATTTTGACTCCGTCGGCTAATTCTCGTATGATTTTAAATTTAATAGTATGAGGAGATTATACTGTTAAATGTCTGCGTAAAATTCATAACTTCTACATACGGACTTTGTTTTCGTATGTCTTTTTACCGTTGAGTTCCTATTAATGAGATCTTCAATTCTCATTTAGGTCGCGTAGGCCAAAAACCACTCGAACTAAAATTCGAGTTTCGGGTTGTGCACTGCTATGCCAAATCTTATAAAATTCATAACTTCCTCATACGAAGTCAGATTTGGGCGTTCTTTTTTGTATGTTCTTGGTTTAACATATACTACAACTTTTATTTGGATCGATAAGGCTAAGAATTCCTTTATCAAAAATTCACTAATTACGTCTCCCGATGTCGTGCCGGTTTTGCCGTAAAACTTCGACGGGCCATAACTTCTTCGTTATAACTCGGATTTCGGCGTTCTTTATATGTACAGAACCCTTGAGAAATATTATAAAGATTGGTTAAGATTATTTATTCTAAATAATCTTTTCTCAAAAAGTCGTTTTCGACCCTTATTATCTATAAATGGACTAGCCCAGATCTACGGGCGTTACACTGAGTTCCCCAGAGCATACCACACATACGTAGACACAAGTACAAGTCATATAAGCCATGTATACAAAGAACCAGCAAAATTCCATGGGATACCCCACATGGTCTTTACTTGGACTGCCATGGGCTACCCCACATGGTCTTACACCCAAGGCCATGGGCTATCCCATATGGTCTTTACTTGGACTGCCATAGGCTACCCTACATGGTCTTACACCCAAGGCCATGGGCTACCCCACATGGTCTTTACTTGGACTGTCATGTTTTACCCCACATGGTCTTACACCCAAGGCCCCGGGCTCCCCCCGGGGTCTTCGCGCAAAACATAAGATCATAATACATATCAAGACACAGAGTAATCACATAAATCATAACCACATAATGGGACGGCCTTGGTGTCGTAGACCCATGGGTATGGTGAGAAGACTCACCTTTGCTCGAAGAATACGAATAATGCACTCTCAAAGACCTGCAACCTCCCAACTGGATAATAACATTAATAATAATATCATCAATGATTGGTCCATAAATTATCCCAAGGGAAGGCCCAACCTTTAAACCCTAACCCCAAAGGCCCAAACACCCTTGCATTGTAAATGGGCCCAAGATCTAAGTTCAATGTCCTTAATGGGTCTACTTAATATGTCCATGATCCAATTGATAAAAGGCTTTACCCTTAGAATCCAAACAGGCCCAAAACCCATAAGAGGCCCAAAAGTTCGACAGCCCAAAATAAGATTGACCCAAACTGTTCCGTGTACGCCCAGCGTACGCTCCAGGTACGCGCAACATACCGGGTCTTCAGGGGTTACGCGTAGCGTACTTGGATTACGCCCGACGTAAGTCTCGGTTAAGCACTTTCTCCATTAAGTGCCTATTACTTCATTCTTTTACGACCAAAATCTAGATCTGAGTCCTTTAATACCTCCTAGGGCATAAAGTTGCTAACTTTATGCCTTTGCATGTCCATTAAGCCCCCAAAGTCATCATTAAGACCTTTCCCAAGCCTCTCATTCATGCACAAGGTTATGACTTCCACCAAGATCCTATTTTTATACCCTCAAATTGTTTAAGGACCCCAGATCTGACCTTATTTACAAATGGGGACGTTCTAGCCAACAAATGAGGCCCAAAATCCATCAAGAGGACCAACTACAAAAAACCTAGCTAAAACTAAAGAGCAAAAAGGAAAGGTGCAAGCTTTTTACCTCCAAAAGCTCTGAAATATGATTATGATGCAGGATCTTGAAGCTTCCTCCTGTTCCAAGCTTGCTAGACCAACCCTTCTATTTGAAATGAATACTAGAGAGCACACAAACACACCTTAAGAGCTCACAAAATGATTCCTCAAAGCTCCTAGCAGTAAAATGACGTTTAAGGGTAGTGGAGGCTCTCCAGGGTTTAGCCCCAAGGGCTTAAAGTCGTTTATATAGGCCTCAAGTCCGTCATTAGGGTTTTCTGGCCCCTGACGCGTACGCCACACGTACACCCTGGTACGCCCAGCGTACCTCCCAACACCCGCATCCATAAAAGGCCTTAGTACGCTAAGCGTACTCCTAAGTACGCCCAACATACTAAGGGACCAAAAATGCAACAATTCAATTTTTAAAAGGGAGTCCATAACATACCTTTTTATTTTGGATGTTACATTAACCTTATAACCTTATTTGCAATCTAATGAATGATTTTTTTTCATAATAAATTAACATGTGATAGTATTTGATAATTTTTGGTTCTGATTATTGACACAGATTCATGTGGAATTCCATGTGAGATTTCAATTAGATTTCATTAGAAATATAGCATATAAAATAGAAAAAGTTTTGAATTTATATTTTTGGTGTCACATACCGTTAACTCAATTACCTAAAAAGTTTAAGTTATGTAATTTGTATTTGAATGAGATTATTGTTTGACATTATGTTATATAATTTCTTTTGATTAAAAAACAATGTTTTATTATTAAGTTATGTAATTTGTATTTTAATTGTTTTTGGCTTTCTCCAAATGATGAATGATCAAAGTTGTTAATCTTTTCAATTTTCTAATTTTTTATTCCAGATTGGAAGATTTCATTGTTCACTGATTCCAAATTAACATATTCCATTATTTTTGAGCTTTTCATTATCTCATGGGCGGTATAATTCTAATACATATCTTATATACTTATAGTTATTATTAATCAAATAATTAACAATCATGTCAAAGAGAAAATACAAATCCGGTGCTTCAAAAAGGAAACGAAAAATGTAAGAAGAAACTTTTATTATTGCCGGTCCCAAGCCCGGATAAAGGAGAAGAGTTTTTAACATTAAGTATAATAAATATCAAATGGGCCCAAATTTTTGGTTCGCTTAGAACCCTAAACTCATTGAGTCGGCCCTATCTAGCACTAAGTAATAGTTTGTTCTAAAAAATTTATATTTGAATATATATGGTTGATAATACTAAAAATGGAACTCAAAAAAAATATCAAGCATATATTTACTTATTTTGAGCCTTAAAATATCAAAGCATATATTTGACCAACTGTGACAGGGAAATCAAAAAAAAAAAAAAAAAAAAAAAAAGTCAATTTCAGTTATTAAATAGATTATAAATCATGTAGAACATTATAAAGCAAAACGTCATGTTAGAAAATGATTACCTCAATATGGTAATTTTGTATTGGTGTCATTTTTTTCAAATTTTCTATTCTTTCTTAAGTTGTTCCAACTAAATAAACATTCAGAAACCCTAAAGGAAGCTCCTGGTATCAATCAAGAAGCAAAAAGTGCCAAATAATAAGTATATGATTTCATAATATTTAATATTTTTTGAATATGAATACAAATACTATTATCATAATAAAGATCCATTTTTTTTTTCTAATGAAGCAATTTATGACTTTTGTGTAACATTCCATTTGAAAATTAATTAAAAAAGTAAATAAATAATCAACCCTTAACCCCGAGATGTAAATCATATTATTTTATTGTAACACTAAATCCTTAATATTTAGCGAGGTGTTGGTTTCGGGGAGTTAAATGATATAATTTGGACTTTTGGGGTTAAAAGTGTAATTCCATGATTTATTTTGTAAAAAATTCTGAAGGCTGAGGGTTGTTTGGTAAATTATGGAATCAAGTTGAAAGGATTTGGGAGGGAGGGGTTGAAGGTGTTATTATGAGCAAAGATTACAAATGGACGGGTATAATCGTCACATCCTTTCATCTAAACCCTAAACCTAGTTCAAGTACAACCACCACCCTACTCCTATCTCCAGTCACCGCCGCTGCAGTGTCGAGTCCTTACCATCGTCGTGAGCCACCAAGTGAGCTGAGCACCGTCGCTGCTATTTTGCTGCCGACGAAGACGTGATTCAAGGCCGACGTCGGGGCTATTGTTGCCTCTATCTTCTCCGGTAATGGCGAACCCTCCCCCCCTCCCCCCTCATTCTTTTGTAATTCCCTCATGTCTGTCACCATCGCCGCGCCGACGACTATCATATTTTGATGATATCCTCTTCGATCACCGCAAACCACCATAAGAGTGGTGGTGTTGTGTGTTCATACTTCAACCTATGTCGTTGTTGTTGTGTGTGTGTTTCAGTCGTTACCGCGATGAGTTGTTGACTAGAAAATGCAAGAAGACCACCATGGCAACCAACCATGGTGGTTGCCGCCCATGTTACTCCTTCTGTCGCCACCAGCCACCATGAGAGGTGGTTGTGTGTGTGAAATGGTGTTGTGTGTGTTTATTTCAGTTGAAGTTGTTTTTAGGTGTTGCTTGACCGGAAACTGAAGAAAAACCACCACCACATGCCGTCATTCTGTTGCCACTAGCCGCCACTTTGGTGGTTGTGTGTATATATGTGTGTGTTTGGATGGATGTTTGAAATGCTTTATCATAGTTTTGGCCTAAAATCATAACCACCACCACCATGAGGTGGTGGCTGTCGCCGTAAACCATCGTTGACCACCATCGCCCAGGGTGTTAGTAGGTGGTGTCTAGCTCATTAAACTCTAATTAACTTAATTGGATAGTATTTGGTTTGGAAACCCTAATTAGGGTTTAAAAACCCTAATGTCATGAAACCCTAATTTTGGAATTTGTCGGGACCCGCATCGAAACTATTTATTAAACTTAAAATATTAATTCATAATCCTTTGCAATTAACTTAATTCAATATAAGAATTAATGGATTAAGTCCTTAATGGGTTAAGTGTTCTTACTTAACCCTAATCATCATTTTATGTGAAAACCCTAATTTTGTTTGGGCTTTGAGTTAGGCCTTCCTTTTGGGCTTAGGTGGTTGGGTCCTGGTAAGGCCCATGTAAGGGGTGTGGGCCTAATTTGGAAAATTGGGCCATATATTGGGCATGGGTTCATTGTTTGGCTTTTGGACCTTCAGAGTGTGAGTTTGGACCTCGGGTTTGGATCAAGCTAGGTTGGGGGTAAAGTAGTCTTTTACCCCAAGTATGGATTTATGGTGATGCATTGGAACCCAATTATTAATTATGTGTTGTTTTGATATTGACAGTTCGGGGATTTACCAGCAAACAACAAGAGTTTTATCCGCGGGACTTCGGCGGTGTGAGGTGAGTCTCCTCACTATCTTTATGGGTCGAAGGCACCAATGTCAGCCCATTTGGTTTATGTATAATAGGAAGACCTGGGGGTTAGCCCTAGGCATTATGTATGAAAGACCATGTGACATCCCCAATTTCACGGCCAGAAAAGACCGATTTGTTTATGCTTTGTTTTTAAAATCAGAGAAATCTTTTAAAGAAAACGGTTGCGGAATTTGTCCCCAAAAGAAAATATGATAAGAATTTATCAAAAGCATTTATTAAAGAAAATGTATTTTCATTAAATAATAAAACCTCAAGATGTCATGTTCCGATACAGACCAAAAGCATAAACAGTAGAATACAGACCTTACAACAGTTATTTGTAACTACTGATCTATAATCCAAAATCTTTCGTCAAGCCCACCAATTTATACTCTTGTGCCATTACCTGTAATGCAAAGAAACTGAGTGGGTCAGGCTTGGGAGCTTGGTGAGCATATAGGGTTTTCAACCCACAATAATACATTTATTATATTCAATTATCAAACAATCAACCCAAATACCCATCCCCATATCTCCTTTATTTTCTCAAGGGTTTACCCTAAGAACCAACTATCCTTCATTCATTCATTCCTAAGGATTTACCTAAGGAACTGGCACAAAGTCCATTTGCTACCACAGTTTATACAACAGGCACTACGTCACATAGTGACCAGGGTTCATATGATAGACACTACGTCTCATAGTCACCAAGGTTTACACAACAGGCACGAAGTCACATCATCCCCAAGGTTTATCAAATAGGCACGAAGTCACATCGTCGCCAAGGTTTATCAAATAGTCACGAAGTCGCATCGTCACCAAGGCTTACTCAATAGGCACGAAGTCGCATCGTCACCAAGGCTTACTCAATAGGCACGAAGTCGCATTGTCACCAACTATTCCATCTACCCATGTTCTACCCAACATTTTTGTAGATATAAATACAAACGCGGTTTAAATCATTTAACACCCGTATAAAAATATCAATTCCAAGCCCATCTCAAATAGACAAATAATATATAACACATAACACGTATTTCATAGCTAATACTTTATATTTATATGTTAGAAGAAAGTAACTATATACTCACTTGATCAGAAGATGATCGGACAACACTACGACTTGTAGAAGTAGTATTCTTCGGTAGATCTGGAAGATCTTCACAAAAATCGGGTTTCTCGCGGGCAGAGCTTCGACTCGGGAATTGCACTTCTCGGGATCTTCGGGGCTTCGGGACTTGCTTCGGGGCTCGGGAATGATACCGGGGCTTCAGGGTATAAGTTACACGTAAAACGATGCAAAACGGGAGAGAGAGAGAGAGAGAGAGAGAGAGAGAGAGAGAAGAGAAATTGAGCAAAATAATCGGCTACCCTCGCATGCCCTTTTATAGAAGCTGAAGCCTCGCATTACGCTGGGCGTAATGCTCCGGTACGCGGGGCATACTCCGGATCAGACCTCCAGGTGGCGATGTTTCGGTGGTGCTACGCGTCTCTTCTTCGGACCACACAAAACCAAAGTACGTTGGGCATACTTAAAGGTTACGAGGGGCGTACCCTTCGGATCAGATCGATGACTCCTCGGTTTCGGATATTATCCGAATTAAAATTTATATTTTAATTATTTAAAAACTTTCGAAATTCATATCTTCCTCATACGAACTTTGTTTTCGACATTCTTTATATCCACGCGTAGGTGAGACTACGTTCTACAACTTTCGTTTAGATTCTGTCGGCTAATTTTGAATTTATTTTTATTATTAATTTTTAATAGGCCGGGACAGGAAAACTCCGTTATAAATTCATAACTTCTTCATCCGACGTCCGTGTTCGTCTGTCTTTTTATCGTTGCACTAATATCAACAATATCTTCAATTCTCGTTTATATTGTTTCGGCTAAAAACCGCTCGATCTTAAATCGAGTATTCGGGCTGCATATCGCTAAGTCGAAACTTAGAAAAATCATAACTTCCTCATACGAAGTCAGATTTGGACGTTCTTTTTATGCATTCTCATGGTTTAACAAACTCTACGACTTTCGTTTAGACCTCTAAGGGTAAATACCGCTTTAACGTAAACTCACTTTTTACGTCATTCAGCGTCGTGCCGGTTCTGTCGCGAAACTTCGACAAGTCATAACTTCTTCGTTATAATTCAGATTTCGGCATTCTTTATATATTCGGAAACCTTGTGACATATACTATAAATTATTTAAGATTATTTGTTCTAAATAATCTTTCATCAAAAATTTATTTGTGATGCTTATCGTCTCTAAATTGACTAGCTCTAATCTACGGGCGTTACTGACCAGGAGGCGGCTCCTTGCAAACTGTATGCACGATCAAAATCTGAACTCTGGCAATTAATTGGTTAAGTAGTATAGTTTATATGCTAGTTTTCTTTGTGATGCTGGCATGGAAGACCAGGAGGTGGCTCTTGGAACTTGTCTGTAAGACCCAGGGTTGTGGCCCTCGGCCTGGCAAGAAAGACCACGAGGTGGCTTGTGGCGTAATGACAATACTATGTGCAGAACATACCATCTTTATTGATTATTATACATGTTTGATATGTATTGCTCACGGTTATGTATGGTGTCACACCCCCAAAACAGAATGGCAGAAACATTCGGGGGCGGATGACATCGCGTACAATATCATAACAATTGAATAATAGTAATCAAAGCAACAAAACCATCATATTGAAATATATAATTTACACTGTGTTTAAAACATTGTTTATTTGACGCCAAAACTAAAGCAAAAACTAAGACGTAACGCTACTATGCTCTGACTTCTTGAAACTTGTGTGGTACCTATTTACTAATTTCCTGAGAATACAACTGGTTTGAAAAAGTGTCAACATTTAAGTTGGCGAGTTCATAAGCATTTTGTATGTAAAAGTATGTTCTTTGCTCATTGAAAATGTTAGTGTGTTCATCCATAAAATCCAATATTTTCTATAAAATGAGTTTGTAAGCCAATGTTCGTAAAATGATAGTGTTTGTTATGCTTAAATTCTATAATACGAAGTTCTAACTTATGTAAGTGGTGTGGCCCATACTGCTTCCTCCTATGATCACTTAGTGTATACAAGTTATATATAATCAAGATCGAACAGACAGTCGAATGAGTGACTCTGCCCTAAACCCACAACCAAACAAGGAACAGGATCTAAGGCGGAATCATGCATTCTAATGCCTATAGGATCTTCATTATACATAACCCTAACGTATAAGCTAAGTAATTATTGAGTTAACAATAATGGTCCTTTCAGGACATGTAAGTTCCACTGTACTAGGAAAATAATGTACTTTAGTTGTATTTGTATGTAATCCCTTTAAACGCATGTTTCTAGAAATGTAACCCTTGTTGTATTGAGAAGTCGTGTAATATAGTTTTATTATTACATAAAACTATTTAAAGGTATGTTTGCCACGTAAACCAAATGTAAAGTTAATGCTCAAATGAGACTGTTGAAAAAATATATTACTCCATAAATGTGTCATTGTTTTCTCCATGTGAGTTCTTATAACCATACTATGATGATGTCGCGTTGGACGCGATGACTTGGAGCGATTTCTCAGCTAGGTTCAGGGCGGAGTTTTCACCGATTATTGAGGTGCAACAGTTGGCCCGGGAGTTTCAGGATTTGACGCAGACCACTGAGACTGTGGCGGAGATCACCGCCAAGTTCAGGGAGAGAGCCCTTCTTGTTCCGCAGTATGTCGCGGATGAGGAGATGAAGAAGGTCCGATATCACGAGATGCTGAGGGATGACATCAGGGAGTTCGTGAGCTGGTCCGGTTGTAAGATGCTGGAAGATATGATTTCTCGGGCCAGGGAGAGGGAAATCGATTTGGAGTAGATCCGGAAGAGGAAGCCGGATGAGGTTCAGGTAGCCGCGAGTTCGGGAAAAAGGCCCAAGGGATCGGATTCGAGATCGAGGGATTATCAGGACCGTAGTCAATGCAGAAAGTGTGGCAGGGTGCACGGGGGCACGTGCAGGAGTGGTAGTGGTGGTGAGTCTATCTGCTTCAGGTGCGGTCGGACTGGTCATTTTAGCAGAGATTGTAGTGTTACCATCACTCAGGGATCAAACTTGATATCTTTTTACTGCAATCAGCGGGGCCACAAGAAGGCCCAGTACCCCAGTTTGTTTTCAGCACGACGGGTGATGACACCTGCCCCTGCAACCTTGAGGATCACCGACGACCGTCAGGGCCGTGTAGAGGCGCCTGCGGTAGGAGGCCAGGCTTTTCAGATGGCTACCTTGGAGACGCGAGCAGCACCGGACGTTGCAGATATGCGATTTCCGTTTTCAGTTCTTCTGTTTGTGCATGATGTTATATTGTTATGGTTCTGCATCATTATCTGTATGAGAATTTCATTTGAGCGGTTTGATTGTGATCAAGTTATATGCCATCTGCATACCTTGGATATTTGGATAGTGGTTAAGGGATGAGTTCTATTGGAGAAGGTTACTGAGGGTGCAGTAACTGTAGCATGCCTTGGAGGGACTCGGTATGTCTTGCTAGTTCCGAGCCGTATAAGTTTTAGAATGGACAGGTTAGATCCCTAGCTATGGTAAGCTTGGGATTCCTCGGCGGATTGATTATGGAATGGTAGCAAGGATTGGGATTTCTCTTTATTGAGCATCAAGGTGTAAACAGGTTCGAAGTGGGGGAGAATCCTCCGAGTGTACAAGGGTAAGAGCACGCAAATCCAGAACGAGTACGCGATTTCTGAGAAGGAAAAGAGGTAGTTCAGCATTGGATGGATTGAGTAGTTCAGGGTTGGGGGTTTGAGAAACTCCCCATCAGTCCGTGCGTGTAAATGGTAATGGTGAGTATGTGGTTCGGATTCCAGTGAAGGGTCGCCTGTAGGACTCGTGTGAGTCGGAATGGAGATCTTGAGGTCAAATAGCATGGGATGCTTTCGTGTTAGCAGTCAGTGGCAGGAGCAGCATGTAGAGCATGGAAGAGTGGCAGGAGAGCCTCGACTTTCTTCATCAGCAGTCAGTGGTGGAAAGTGATGTAAGACTACGGGGCGGCCGTAGCATTCACTAGCAGTCAGTGGTGGGAAGTGTTGTCAGACTACGGGGCAGCCGTAGCATTCTATAGTAGCTTCGTTGGCGGAGTCGGGGCGAGGCCTTTATCTCCTAGCATTCAGATAGGGATCGGGAATGGGTAATGGATGAGAATGGTAAGGAGTTGCATGTATAGCCCTTGAGAGGTGAGACCTTGGGAGAGGCTGCTCTAGGATATAGTCGGGTGAGACCCGTGGGCGAGGCCCGTATGAGAATAGCAGTATAGGTGAGACCTAGAGCAGGGTTGCTCAGTAGTATGGTTGGGTGAGACCCGTGGGCGAGGCCCGTGAGTTTTAGCAGCATAGGTGGGACCTGGTAAGGATCTTAGTGTCTAGATAAGGGGATCAGGGATCCCAGGAAATTGTAGTGCCAACATGGTAGAATAGATTGAGCAGTATAGGTGGTGGAAGTTTCTTCGAATGTCGCTGGGAGAAACTAGTGGTTGTGTTGAGTCAGCGATCAGTGGGAGCCGGTAATGCAGATATTGATAGGTTGGTAGGGACCAGAGTGGTCTCAGTTCATCCGGAAGCCAGATAAGGAATAGCAGGATTTCCAGTCAGTAGCAGTGCGAGTATGCAGCGTATGGTGGAATTCAGTTAGTCGATCGTGGAGTGCTCGACACCAAATGATAGTAGAAAGAATGCCCAGTGGATACTGGGTATGATGACCCGTACTGGGAGTAGCGGGAGTAATAGATTTGGTGGAGACAGGGTCTTCACAGTGGCAGAGGAGATAGGTGGTTATGGAGCATCGCCTTGGGAAGGCAAGGAAATCGTGCAAGGAAAGAAGGGGTGAACCCTTACGAGGTCAGTGCAGTATTTGGAGATTACCAGAAAGATTGTCGGTTGAGTAAGTTGCGTTTCCAGAATGTTCAGGGTCAGGATGGACCTGAGATTATTATCTGTAAGGATTGTCATTAGTCTGAATGACTGAGCAGAAGGCCAGCGAAGGTAAGCAGCTGGTGTTAGAATGAATGGTGGGGTATTAGAGGCAGATCGCAGGCGGTGGATCATAGCAAACTTCGAGGACGAAGTTTAGTTTAAGTGGGGGAGAGTTGTAACACCCAAAGTTTGGAAGGTCAAGAAAAGAAAGAAAACCCTAATTTTAAGGGCGACTCGGCAAGTTCAAGGATGAACTCGACGAGTCCGAGCGGGATCCGGGTCGAGGAGTAAGTGACCGACTCGGCGAGTCGGCCAAGGTGACTCGGCGAGTCTGGTCTGAACGAAGAAAACCCTAAAATCGGGACTTGGAGCCTATTTAAATGCCTCATTCTCTCCCCTAAGGTTCCTTTACTGCCTCTTTCACCCAGGACATCAAACCCTAGCCGCCACATCCATTGATTGAGCCATTTGTTGCATTGGAAGGTGCATTGAAGCTTGAAGAAGGAAGAAGGAACTTGGAGGAGCAAGAAAGGACTATAAATCTGGGATTGTGAGTTCATTTTGAGCATTTGGAGGTAATAAACTAGTTCTTGGACCCCTCTTTGCACCTAGATATATGTGTTGTTGTTGGGGTTTTTAGCCATGATGTTATTCTTTCAAGTTAGAAGCCAGATCTGAAGTTGCTACTTCAGATCTAAGCATATGATGGTCTTGAGAAGCACAAAGTATCAACCCTTGAATGGATCATGGAGCCTCTTTGCCTTAAACCCTAGTTCATGGTGTATTTTGCCTAGATCTCCTTCTCTACACGTAAAGTTTGCAACTTTACGTGAGGAATAGACTTGGGAAGGGTAGATCTACAGTTTGGAGTCCATGCATGACTCAAAAGTCCTCTGCATGTCAAGGGATTTGAATAGACTCAGCGAGTCCTTTGATTGGACTCGGCGAGTAGCATGAAGTTGTGGAGCAACTCGACGAGTGGGATGAACAACTCGTCCAGTCAGATGAAGATTGCCTTGTACTCGGCGAGTCTGTTCTTGGACTCGGCGAGTCAGGTTGTGAAACCCCAAACCCTTCAAGTTGAGACTCGAATTAGTGAGTCGGGTGGAGACTCAGTGAGTTGGACAGGTCAGGACTCAGAAATCGGTAGACTCGGCGAGTCATGGACTGACTCGGCGAGTCGAGACGTGAATGGAAGGAATATGAACATTTTGAACTTGGCGAGTCAGTAGGGTGACACGCCGAGTAGGGTTGACCTAGAAGGTTGAATTTGACCAGGGTTGACTTGGTTGTCTTTCGGGGGTCAGTTAGACTCAGTATTGCTTTAATATTGGTAGTTCGGGGAGCAAGGGGAGCAGGAGTTTAGTGAGTTGTCGGGCAGCAGCTAGTGAGATCATCAGCAAGTTCAACCAGTGCAGGTGAGTTTCCCTTTGTGTGAATGAGTCTAAGGCCACAATACCGGCCCATGTAGTTACAAGTAGAAGACCCGGGGGTTAGCCCTAGGCACAATATGCTAGTAGGATACTCTGGACGAGGTCCAGTAATAGCGGGCGAGTGCCCAAGGATTTGTTTATATGACAGTTTATACTTGTGTTCTGTGTGATACACGTATGTGCCTGGTAGGGAGGTGAGTGTGGGCGAGGTCCCGTATCTCACCAATAGCAGAGTGTGGATGGGGTTCCACATCTCACTAGTAGCAGAGCAGGGGCGAGGCCCAAGTTAGGGAAGGAGTGAGGGTAGGTTGGGCCCGTATCTCACTATCATTAGGAGCGTGGACGGGATTCCATGACTCATCAGTAGCAGGACATGGGCGAGGCCCAGGATAGGTGATGCCTTGGGACAGAACCAGTTGTATGTGTTTAGTTACGTGTTGTGAAAAGTTTATGTGTTATTATTTGTTGGCGAGCGAGGCCCTGTGACAGGCGAGGCCTAAGTAAAACAAATATGTATCCAAGCGGGGCTTGAAGCCAGGCGGGGTCTGGAGCGGCGGGGCCGTTGTAGCGGGCGAGGCTCGAGGTAGGGGGCGAGGCCCAAGATAGCGGGCATGGCCCAATATGTGCAGTATGTGGTTATGCATGGTATGTGGTAGGGTGGGGAACTCACTAAGCTTCGTGCTTACAGTTTTCAGTTTTGGTTTCAGGTACTTCCAGTAGCAGAGGGAAGAGCTCGGGGTGATTGCATGGCACACACCATAGATTAGACAACCTGGGAATGTTTACTCTGATAATGAACATGTGTTTTGAGAAATTATACTTAGATTATGTTTTGGAAGGATATCTTTGCTTAAAGTAATGTTTTATTAAAAGAAATTTTTGGTCTTAAATTTTGGGTCGTTACAGTTAGTCCCATCAAGTTATCCTTTCGAATTAGGATAGGCAGAACAATTTACACATAATGTACTAGTAACTCATCCTACTGAATCTAGGTACAAATATCCATGTAAGTATATACAAATAAATGTATATATGTAAATGTATTCATGTAAGCGTATCGATGTAGACGTATTCATGTAACATTTAATGTATAGTATAGACTCATGAATGAACTGACTCTGGTGTAATTCCTTGTAATAGGAATAATGTTTTGTATCTCCTAACTATCCCTATAATAGTTAACTGGAAGGTTATTGATTGTCCAAGCAGGTTTATACACCCTTGCTACACAAGAGTGTGGGAAACTGAATGAAGGATGAAAGTTATCATATCAATACATACATAAGAACATAAGTGTATAGATATAGTTTTGTTCAAGAAGATGAAAATGGTTTTGTAAGACATTTAAGAGTTTTGAACAACAATTAACAATGACTTGATGTCATTTTAATAAACATTTCAAAAGTAATACGTTTGATAACAAAGTATTTTTAAGATATAAAACCATTTCATACATCACATTTTGAAGCATGTGAAATCAGTTGGATGAAAACACAGTTATAAATCACATGTGATTGATTCTATAGCATGTTGTTTTATACTTGTATTCCCCCCCCCCCCTTAAAGTATTTATAAACATATGAAAACATTTAAAAGGTTAATTTTGGGGTATGAACTCACCTTTAGTGAGTGGATTGGATTGAAGTGTCGGATACGATGCTAGGTGAAAAATGGAGACTTGTACACACACAACGAGCCTAGTTATCATATAATCAATATATATATATATATATATATATATATATATATATATATATATATATATAACTAATTAGGCACTTTATCTCTAGTAATATAAGTTAGGACACTCTAGAACATGGTAACACTTTGATTTAAGTGTTTAAAGATCACAAGGGTTGCATCCAAGTGTTTGTAGAGCAAGGCTAGAGTGTTTGGGGTTTAAGGGTAAACTCCTTTGGAGTTTACGGTTTTCATGACCATTACCCATGGAGTTTACGGCAATAAACTCAAGGGTTTACAGTTGTAAACTCTACACTTTATGACCATATGTTGTTTTGAGGTTTTACAAGTCCTTTGAAGCATTTCTACTTGGTGGTTAGGCCTTTGGAAGGATCTAGGGCACCATTTCACTCCTAAATGGAGTTTACGGTCCCTTTACCATTTTCCTTGGAGTTTACTACCTTAAACTCATGATTTTACTACCTTAAACTCTTAAGTTTATGGTATTTGGGGGTTTTCAAGTCCTTAGCTCAATCATGGCAATAGTGTAGGTTAGATTTAGACATACGGAATAACTATGGGATTTTTATGGGACTTTTATGCACATTTTGGGGTGTTTACGGTTTTGGGAGATCCCTAAACCGTAAACACATAAAAATGTAAGGTTTTGGTGCTTTTTGTGTGATAAACTCATCAAGGATGAATCTAGACAAGTCCCTAAGGCATTGTGAAGCATCTAGGCACCCTAAGGCACCACTTTGCACTTTATTTGGTGTTTACGTTTTTGGGAGCTTCCCAAAACCGTGAACACCTTGTTCTTGGGACATTTACTTGGTATTAATATGTATAGCAAACTTTAAATGACTCATGGATTTAAGTACTTACTTTGTGGAAGCTTGTAATGAACTAAAAGTCCAAGAACACTAGTGTGTGTTCTTGGTGTTTTGGAAAGCTAGTCAAAACACATAAATGGATGGATTAAAGTATGTATAATCACTAGATGTTATGTTATATCAAATAATCAAGTCGAGAAACACTTACGTTTTCGGGAATTCGGGCGAAAACCGGGATGATACTTGAGAGAGTTTGGAGTTTACTCTTTTAGGGTGAAAATGAGAAATGAATAACTTTCGGGAGTAAAATCATGCTTAAGCATGAGTTTGCGGTATTTGAAGTAAATTTCAGCCCAAACATAAAAGTTTGGCCGGGAATTCCTTAACTACGCGGTACTTGTGGTTTTCAATTTCAAGACTCGAGGCGACACATCCTTTCACCCGTTCGTTTAAAGATTAATTATTAAAATAAACAAACGAACTTTAAATTTGCTAATAATAATTAAAAATGAACTTGACTTATAAATTGGAATGATTGACTTTAGGGTTTGCCCGAATGAAAATATCGGGTTGTCACACATTGAATTAAGGAACCTTTTTAAGTTTTCATCACTTTAAGGAAATTAACCTCATGTTCTTGGAGCTTGAGTAATTCCAAAACTCCAGCAAGTATAAGAGCAAGTCCTGAACATTATGACTTATAAAAATGCCTAAGTTTTTCTTTTTGATCATCCAAACAAAGGGTGATAAGCATTTTTGGACAAAACATGTTAAGATCGTAGTTCTAGATGGATTTAGTCATTAGAATGGATAAAGTTGGAAACTTTATCCATTGGATCACTGAAGAGGATAAGACCTATGGACTTAAACCTTGACATGTAAAGATTAAGTGCTTAATGAGTGAAATGATCTGCCAGAGGAACCACGACGTGGTCATGGATTGGCCACAATGCAGTTGCCTAGAGTGTCCTATGACTGTTTTGTCATGACCGGACTATGATACGACTAAGGATAGGCCACATCACTATTGGTCATTAACCGTTGACTTTTTGGTCAACTGAGTTGGGTTTGGGTCTTTTAGGGAAAAATGGTATTTTGCCCATATAATACCTTTTATTGGAACTAGAATCAATAAGTAAGTGTAGATAAATGTTTTACCTTAATTATTAAGTTAGGGTTATTTATTGTGTAATGACTTAAGGAAGACTCGGCGCCACTAGCTTGGCTTTGTGAGTTTTATCTTGTCTTCTGTTCAGGTGATTTCTCATGAACTTACTTATTATATAGACCGTGTTATATGTACGTTAGCTAGAGAAAAGCCTCTCGAAGGGAATCTAGTTGGATTAAAAGGATGTAAGACCATGACAAACCTCTCAGAAGGAAGTGGTCATTATTGGGTCAACTATAGATAAACCTCTTGGAGGGAATCTAGTTCACTAGGATCGTGTGTGCTAGCATATGTAATGTGATAGAAAGTAAGTAATTTATGATTGTTACTTGATGTTTATGTGTATGATGTGAAATGCATGTGATTAGTATAATGATTAAGTATTATGATTACTCGCTAAGCCTTTGTCTTACAATTACTACCTTTATGATTTTAGTTGCAGGTCCTTCAAGTCTGAGAGTAAGGAGTTTGCATGATTGAGATATCTAGATATTCTCGGAAAGGCATGACATCTAGTTTATCCATTCTATGTTACATTATGGTTTTCAAAACATGACTTAACTTCCGTACTTTTACTATGATTATGTTGATGTAACATGAAAATTGAAAAGATTATTTCATGATTTTCAATAATGAAACCTTTTGGTAAAACCAATACTCTAATTTCAAAAAAAATTATGGTTGATTTCTATGATGTTACAGATACTTCACTAAGTCAGAAGCTAAATTCTTTTTAGAGTATTCTCCTTTATCATCCCTCCTGGTCAGATGCACGATTAGAATTTTCCGATCCTCAGGCTTGTTAAACCTAACCTTAATGATGTGATTCATTGAGTGTCTTCTAGAGAACACATCATCTTTTTTGGAGAGATTGATTTTGTGTTGATGTATTTAATCTTCTTCTTTTTAGAAACCAATGCATTGTACTGGTTCATTAGTTCCTTATGTTGGTCAAGATTTCCTTATTCAATTACTAGTTTTCCATAATCTAATCATCATGTATAAGAATATTTTTATTGGTCATGACTGGGTGTGCTCAACAGCCATGGATCAAACCTCATCTTTCGTCATACCCAACTTTACAAACTTTTCTTTAATAGATTAAACCATTTCATCTTGGCAATTTATGGAGGAAGAGATCATTCAATAAATCGTTTCTTTTTGGTAAAAACTGTCATGATTAGTTGTTGATCATTATATGTGTCAGAAATTTGCCCCCCCCGCCCCCCAGGTTTAAGTTTCCCCTCACTCGGATTAGTGCACAAGTGTTTGATTCAACATTGTTGGAAACACTGTATAATGCTTGTGAATTGAAAATTGCCATTGCAACATGAACGAATATTGCCAAAAACTATTGAAAGTTGAGATTCAAATGAAAAATCCAATTTATGAATAAGAACATATGGCTTAAATGAAAAATGAGATGAAATTCTAAACAGCTTGAACAATCCCACTCTGATACCATTTGGTAGGACAAAAATTCAATGAAAAATGTAAATATGGAATTAATTAACACAAAGACAAAATACAATTTAACACTTTGATTTATTGGAGAATGAATTACCACTTGATAGGAATGCCTATTCGTAGAACTTGTTGTGGGTGTTGTCTCTAGTCTTCCTCATCACAAGAATATCAAATTTCAACTCCTTCGATCATTCGTGTATCTTGTTCACATGCTTTAATTCGTCATGCACTACATTTACCTCCTCGAAATCCTTTACGCAATGTGTCCACTTGATCTCACATCATTGCCATTTCCAACTGAATCTCTATGCAAGTAATCTCCATCCATGTCTTGCGAGTCATGCTCGTTGGTGTTGTTTTCCATTGAATGAAAAAATATAATATCGTCTGGATCCATGAGTTTGTTCTCGAAAGGGAATGATAAACTTTTTCGAGAAAAGGGTAGAGCGTTAATGGATATTGTCGATTTATGGTTTCTATAAGGCGACGTTTATATATGGTGGACCAACGAAATAAAAGACTTTAAACTTGGGACTAAGATTTGCATAGTAACATTTATGATGACTTAGGTTGGAATGAGTGGCTCGCTAGCCTCATCTCTACCACTCCCATTGAAGTTGCTAACAACTCACTAGCCATGGCTCGCAACATGTTCAACGAGATGCGTGAGAGAGAGAGAGAGAGAGAGAAGGTGGTCTTCAGGAGTGTAATTGGTGCTTCTTACTTTGACTGGATCCCACTTCACATTTTACCAATTTGTTGTTATGCTACGTTCTTCCTTTTAACATGAGAATAGGAAAGTATGCATTTTTCCTTTTTAAGGGAATTAACGGAAGAAGATAAAAGAAGTTATACATTTAGCCCCCAAAGTTTCACCAACTTGATATTTTTTGTCCAAAAACAGAAACTTTTTTATTTAATATTAATTTTTTTATGTATTATAAAAATATAATTTATTTCATATTTGACATGACAATAAAAAAATGATGTGGTAAGGTGTTAAGAGTGCTACAACTCCCTCCAGCCTTAAAGTATCCACAATAATGAGCACAATGATAGAGTTGAATAACGTGACAAGTCTAGTTGTCATTCAATGAATGAAATTCTACCATAGTGAAGTGTCATTTTGATATTCAATGAATTTGAAATTCAATGACCATTGAACTCTTCAATGAAAAAAATGAAAGTTTTCTAATCTTAAATACATACTATAAATTAATTTTTGTAACTTTTTATTGAACTTTATAAAGTTAAATGCATTGTAAGAAAAAATTTATTAAGTTGTATGAAATATAGAAAAATAATATAATTGGAATTCAATTCATTATGGATTTGTGTTCACATCAATTTCACTAGGTTGCCACATCAATTTCATTTAACTTAGGGTAAATTACACCATTCATCCCTCGTGCAGTGCCAAAAAGCACGTTTAGTCCCTATTTTCAAAAATTAACTCGGACCGTCCCTATGTTTGTTTTTTCTTGCATGCTTAGTCCCTATTGACATAAAATGACTATTTTACCCTTAATAATTTATTTTTTAATTTTTTTTATTTCTTTATCAGTTTTTAGATTTTTTTTAATAATCAGACTTAATATCAGAGCTTCTACCATCGCAACACCTCTTCCTTTCTCTCAACTTCTGTTGCTCCACTGGAACAAACCTAAATTGTATGGAATAAACCCAAAGCAAACCTTAAATTGCAGCGACATCACCTGGATTAAACCCTAACGAAACGGGTTTTAGGTTAAATCCCCTTGAACAAACCATCCACATCGATGCTCAATTTGTGTATGCCGGTGCGGCATAAATAGAGTCGTCGATGGCGATAATCACCCCATGAAGGCGACAAATAGTTAGTGTCGATCCCCTTAGGTCTATTTTGTGGTTTGGAACTCAGTCTCTCTGATCTCTCCTCTTCTTAGTACGATTTGTGGTTTGGAAATTTACAATGCTTCAATCATTGTCACTGTGAATAACCAAGCTTAAGGCTATGGCCTTGGAGATTTGGTTCAAAAGAGAGAAGGATAAATAAAAGGGGTGAGACAATAGATGATAATGTCGGTGGTGATGAAGATGTTATCTCCGGAAAGGGAGAGAGGAGGTTGTTTCTGACGGAAATTGAGTTTGTTTCCAACGGCTTCTACAACCACCCAAACCCACCGATAGGGTGGTGAGGTTTGTCTATAGCTTTAAGTTATGGGGTTTGAATTTGGGAGATCGGATGGTGGACCAAAGAGAGTTTAGGGGGTGACGACGATGAGAGTTGTTCAACGAAGTTGAGAGAGATTGAGAGTCTGTGTGTATGTGATGGTGTCGATCTTTTAGAGAAGAGAGAAGAGTTTCTTGATGCACACCGGAGGAAGATGAGGTCAATGAGGTGATGTTCGCCGGAGGAAGATGAAGTCTGTGGGTGTTGGTGGCGTTTCGGTGTTTCGATTTGAATCTTTTTTCTTCTCTGGGACAATTGGGTTCTTGATCTTCTTCTCCGGCGACGTTTAGAGCGTTGGTGATTGGAGGTGAATAGAGCGGTGATGGTGGGAACCTCAGAGGTGAAAAGAGTGGTGGTGGTCCGGTGAATTGTGATTTAAAGGGAATGTAGAAGGAAAAGGGGAAAAGGAAATGGAAGGGGTGGGGTATTTTATTTTATTTTCTTTTTATTTTAATACAAATTTAATTATAATTTAATTAATATTAAAATAGTGAGGGCAAAATAGTCTTTTATGTCTTCTAAAGGATACAACATGCAAATTCAAACTAATGAGGTATAAAGCGTGCAATTTTAAGATATATGAGGGACGATTTGAATTAAATTTTGAAAATAGAAACTAAACATGTGTTTTCACACCGGGACGAAGAACGAATGGTGTAATTTACCCTTTTAACTTATTAGCTGTGGCATCACAATCATTTATCTACCTGGTATTTACTACCGGTAATTTCAAGAAATAAGTACTTCGTATGTAAATTGTTCCCATTAAAAAAAGAAAAATGATTTAAAGTTCTTTTAAATGTCATGAAATCTTTAATCGCATAACAAAATTCTCGAAATTATTAGGTGGGAAAAAGCAAGACGTTGAAAGTGTCACATGAGTGAGTTTCAGCTCAAAGCATACCTTTGTTTAAAGTTAAGACAAAGGGAAGATCTACAATTACTGTGACCCTCTTCCGACACAAGAGAGAGGAACAAAGTAGTAGCAAGTAGCAAGTAGCAAGATCAGTGAGCAGAAGCTTGGTTAGGCAGTTGACAGACCTTCTTTTTTAATCGGAGAAATTCACTTAAAGCAATTCACTTTCATTCCTTCGATAATTACAACACAAATCCCAGATCCAAGGTACCCATTTACCATATCTCGTTTTGAACTTACAAATTTCTCTATCTCCTTTTATTTTTCCATTATATAAGACGCTGGAACCAATAAAGTTCATCTCTTTATCGCTTCTTGTGTCTGCTTTTTTCCTCATTTTGGAAAGTCCTTTTGAATCTCCATTCTATTGAACTCTGGGCAAAAGAGATTTTTCTTTTTCTTTAAGTTACAAGCTTGGTTTTTATATCTTTTGAAGTTATAGTTAAGTAGTTTTCCTTATGCTCACACACCATTGCCGATGATATTTCCCCCCTTATGATTCTCCTTAGTCCTTAACTTGTCTTTGAAGGGTGTTTTGTTATTTTAGACATTTGAATCGTACGCTATTTAGCTTTACAAGAATCGTATTTTTATGTTTTCTTGGTTGGTATTTAGACATGTTAGAAGTACACAAAATACATAATGTTTCCTGTTAAAAAAAATGCAATCTTTATGGAATGTAGGAACCAAAAGTTATAGAGAATGATAATGTATGGTTACAAACCATTGAAGATGATATTTTACCCCTTGTGTTTCTCTTTAATTCGAGATCTTTAAAGGGTATTTTGTTATTTTAGACATTCGAGGCATAATCATATACTATATTGGTCTACAAGAATCATACTTTTATGTTTTCTTGGTTGGGATTTACTATTTAGACATTTTAGAAATACTCAAAATGCTTCCTGTGTCAAAAGATGCTATCTTTAAGTAAAGTACTGATTTTTTTTTCCCTCTCTGTTACAGGGTGCTCACAGTTTATGTGATTTGAGACACATTATTCAATCATACCACATTTCATTTAAAATGTGATTTATGTGACTTTTGAAGCAATTAAGGAATGAAGAAGTGGACAGGAGGTGTATTGATCATAGGACTTGCTTGTATTTTACTTGTTAGCTATAGTTTTATCCAAAAACAACCCGAAAAGCAATCTTCATATGAATTCTTCCATCCTAATCAAGAACACACCAATTTTAGTAACTCAGAGCAACCAAAAGGGGAAAAGTTACAAACTTTTGTTAAAAGGCCACGCTTAATTAATCTTGATGGACTCAATTATCTCTTTAACTCAACTCACATGCCTAAAGAAGAAGAAGGGAAGCCATTGTTGGCATGGGGGCAAATGCGTCTTTTACTTTCTAGATCCGATTCTTTGCCCATGACAGCTCAAGGGATTAAAGAAGCAGCTGTGGCATGGAAAGAACTACAGTCTACAATTGATGAAAATAGAGCCTCTAAGTTTGTTGATAATAAGGAGAGGAATTGTAGTTTTTCGGTTATTTCAATGAATAATGCTACTTCTTTTTCTATACCTTGTGGACTTATTGAGGATTCTTCCATTACTGTTATTGCTATACCTAAGGGGAATCAAGATGGATTTCAAATTGAATTTGTGGGATTGAAAGGGAAAGAGGAAGCGGATGTGATTTTGAGCTATAATGTGGTTTTATCGGGAAATAATTTCACAAAAGAGCCATTTATTGCTCAAAATACATGGACTTATGAATTTGGATGGGGTAAAGAGGAAAGATGTCCTACTCATGGTTCTCCAAACAATGCAAAAGGTACTTAGATGATGTTTCTTTTTAACTTAATGGTGTAAAATAGACAATCATTTTTTCATCATATTTAGACGGAAGGGTAAAATGGTCATTTACTCTCATTCCGACCAAAAAAGGAACAGTCTTTTTTCAAATACTAAGCAGTTTTTACGATTGGATAAAATTTTCAAAGTAGATTGTCCTAACAAGAAAAGAACTTGAAGTACAATGCTATATAGTTATCTTCATAAAAGAAAATAGCATAATAAATTCCATGGTTGTATTTCAGTTGATGGACTTGTAAAGTGTAATGAACAACTTATGGGAAGCTCATTGGAAGAAAACTCAACTTCTAAACAGCTTATTGTTAACAATAAGAACAAATCGAGTAATGGTTCAGATGTAAGTGGACATAATAATCATATGGTTTCAAACTTTCCATTTTTGGATGGAAGTTTGTTTACAGCTACAATTTGGGTGGGTGTGGAGGGCTTTCATACCACTGTAAATGGAAGGCATGAAACATCTTTTGCATATCGAGAGGTAAGGTTAAGGTATGATGATTTTCAGGCTACAATTACTATTTTTAGTATGTTTGACTAGTTGACTTGCATTGGATTTGGAACAATGTCAATGTGACAAAAAATGACATTTTTGTTAAGGGTAAAATTTAGAAATTTCAAACATAGTTTCATGACTTTATTGATTTAACTGCTATTTGAACTGTTTAATAAAGTCATTTTTCATGGTTATTCGGTTTTGATTTGTATATTAAATACATAAAAACACAACATTATTTTTATCTGGAGTGAACAATTAAACTATTATCTTTTATGTTTATTATCATGAATTATTATTGGGTATTTGGGTTAATCTCAAAAAAGACCTTATATTTTGTGTGTGTGTGTGTTTTTTTTTTTTTTTTTTTCCGGATTAAACCTCAATTTTTTTTGCCTGAAAAAGACCTTGTATTTTTTTTTTTTTATTATTTTTTTTCTTTCGATCTGGCCCTTTTAGTCAATTTTTTTTCCAAAAAAAGTTGTAAAATATGAGGGTTTTTCGAGAAAAACTAAAAAGGTTGAGGGTTTATTTGGAAGCATTTAGAAGGTTGAGGGTTTTTTTCGGAAAAAAAATACAAATTTGAGGGTTTTTTTGGGAAAAATGAAAAAATACAAGATCTTTTTTAGGCTAAAAATAAATTTGAGGTTTAATCCGTAAAAAACACAAAATATAAGGTTTTTTTTTTCAGATTAACCCTTATTATTTCATTATTATTTGTATTCTCAACTTTATTATTATTATTATTTTATGTATCTCCTCTCGGTTTATTGAACATTTTCATAAAAAAAAGTGATAATAATAATAACAATAATCATAAAAAAAATAGTTTAATGGAAAAAACCTAGAAAAAATGTTTTCTAAATACGTTCAAAACACAATTTAATGATTTAATACGATAGGAAACACTTTAGTGGTTAAACTGATAACCCGATGAAAGACGTATATCCGTTCTCCTACCCAAAAAGATGGGACGACATCGTATTGATTTCTATCTCTCTCTCTCTCTCATCTAGTGAAAAGACACAAATACCCTTCTTACTACACTGATGTTATATCTACTTATGCAGAAACTCGAACCATGGTTAGTGAGTGGGGTTAGATTGAAAGGTGGTTTACATATCATATCCACCTTGGCTAAAGGCTTACCAGTGTCTGAAAATCTTGACATGGCTATTGATCTTGAGGAGCTCAAAGCTCCATTGATATCTAATAAAAGCAAGAGGCTTCTGTTATTGATTGGAGTTTTTTCTTCTGGGAATAATTTTGAAAGACGTATGGCTTTGAGAAGATCTTGGATGAAATATGAAGCTGTTCGTTCTGGAGTGGTTGCTGTTCGTTTTTTCATTGGTCTCGTGAGTGATACATTATATTTATATCATCCTACTTTTTATTTATTTATATTACAACATTCTACTTTTTAATCTTTTATTTTTATCAAGTCGTTGTACTTTTAAAAAGCTACCCAGTTTTACTTTCAGCGTTGTGATTTCAACTTTTTTTGTAGGAGTCATTACACTTACAGAAATCTACCCAAATTGCTTTGTGTTTAGATGATTTTGCTATAATTGGGTAGTTTTTTTTTTTAACTTTTTTTAATGTACAATGTTGCAATATGAATGAAATTACTTTGCTATTTATTGCATATCAAGATGTTCAGTTGATGCCCTTTGTTAGTTTTAATCAATTTCTGTTTTGATGTTTTTACTTCAGCACAAGAACAAGGAAGTTAACTTTGAGCTATGGAGAGAAGCTCAAGCTTATCAAGATGTTCAATTGATGCCCTTTGTTGATTATTACAGCCTACTAACTTTGAAAACCATTGCAATTTGCATTATGGGGGTAATTTAATTTCATAAACTAATGTTCAATAGTAGAACAAGCAATGTAGTTTCATATATTTGTTTATTATATTTATGGGTTTAGGTCATTTTTGGTCACTTAACTTTTGATTTTGTGCTAATTTGGTCACTTAACTCTTTTTAAGTTTTAAAAGGTCATCAAATTTTTGGCTTTGTGCTCATTTAGTCATTTAACTTTTGTTTTGGTCACATTTAGTCACCTAACTTTTAAAAGTGTGCTCATTCAGTCACTAATTTTTTTTTTTTTTTTTTTTAAATTTTAGTGACTAAATGAGCACAATTTTAAAAGTTAGGTGACTAAATGAGCACAAATCTAAAAGTTAAGTGACCAAACCAAAAGTTAAGTGACTAAATGAATACAAAGTCAAAAATTTGATGACCTTTTAAAACATAAAAATAGTTAAGTGACCAAATGAGCACAAAACCAAAAGTTAAGTGACCAAAAATGACCTAAACCCTATATTTATAGCATCCTACTTATATTTTGTTCTATTAAAGCATTGTACTTTGATAGTATAATGCTATAATAAGAAAAAAAATTGAAATTCCAATGTTGTAATAGAATAAAATGATAATAGGATGCTATGATTGATAGTAAAGGGAAATGCATTGCTATGATTTGCATTTAGACCAAAAATAAAAATAAAAATGGAAGAAAAAATGTCATACTAGTGTATTCCTTAAGTATCATGACAATTTCTTTTTCTCATAATTTGTAGACGAAAATTTTCCCGGCAAAATATATAATGAAGACAGATGATGATGCTTTTGTGAGAGTGGATGAGATTCTTGCTAGTCTTAAAACCAAGACTTCAGATGGCCTCTTGTATGGTCAAGTATCCCTTGATTCCAAACCACAAAGAGACAAAGACAACAAATGGTATATTAGCACCGAGGTACTTTACTTTTTACCTTTTTGCCCTTACCTAAACACATGCTTTATAGGGCTAGTTTTCATCCTTTATCATAGCATTGTACTTTCAACTCTTCTCTTATTAGGAATTATACCCATTATAGTAATGAGAGTTGCTTTTTGTAATTGGGTAGATTTTCAAACTACAATATTGCAATTAAAAAGAAACGAAAATCGGATGCTATGATAAAGAAATCAATGAGAGTACATTGTTATTTATTGCATTTAATCCGACAAGAAATTGCAATTTGTGTCCTATTAACATTAGCGTGAAACAAATAAACAATATAAGGCCATGTGTTAGCTGTTATGTCATGCGTAGGAAACGGGGCCCACATCCTTACGAATATGTTTTTTTTAATTGGTTGTTTGGACAGGAATGGCCACATGAGTCATACCCTCCATGGGCACATGGCCCGGGATACGTGATTTCAAGAGATATAGCAAAGTTTATTGTCCGAGGCCATCATGAAAGAAGCCTCAAGGTTAGATTTTTTTTTTTTTTGTTTTTTTTGCTTTGGGCAATTTGGTAATTTAAAAAGTATCTACAAGAGGAACCATATAGGGTTAAATGCAAGAAATAGTAGCATACTTCCATTGATTTGTTTATTATAGCATCCTACTTTCATTTCTTTCTATTACAGCATTGCACTTTAGAAATCTATCCTATTATAGCCATGTCATCTACATGCAAAACAATTCTCATTGCTATAATTGGTTAGATTTGGGAGAGTATTATGTCCTAATAAGAAAGAATTGAAAGTACAAACCTATAATTGTGTAGATTTTTCAAAGTTAAATGTGTTTTATAAGAATTAAAATTGAAAGTACTTTGTTATTTCTTGCATTTAGCCCGAATCATATGTTGTGGATTCTTGTGATTAACGAAAGTGATAAAAGCATCCACATTAGGAGCTTAAGAAAATTCAATGCCTTTTCAAATAACTTGTAAATGTATAAGCTATTGCAATGATTGTGGTGGGTCCCATTCCCATCCCATAGGTGTTTATACTTTATACAACTAATACAAACAACATTACAATGATATAAACAAAATTAGTGGGTCCCATTCCCATAAATTATCAAATTGAAAAAGCTCTCATATTGTGGAGATATATTGAGCTTTTTACATAAATAAACTCCACCAAAAAGCTTTCCAGTTGTAGATGCTCTAAGCTTTTGATTTTTTGAGATGGGATATTGACGAAACTACCCCTCACTCCTTTTTTAGCTTTTCAAACTAGAAGATGTTGCTATGGGTATTTGGATTGAAGAGTTCAAGAAACATGTTCGTGAAGTACAATATGAAAATGATGAACGGTTTTACAATGCTGGGTGTGAGCCAAATTACATACTTGCCCATTACCAGAATCCAAGAATGGTTTTGTGTTTGTGGGAGAAGATGCAGAAAGAACACAAACCTGATTGCTGTGATTGAGATTTAGAAATTTAGAATCACTCTTGAGTCTTGAATGTAACATGCTTTGTTGTTGTATTCATTCTTGTGTAAAGTGGTGGTACGTTTGGCAATCATGTGGACCTCTGTAGGCTTTCATGTTTCATAGTTTTTTTGTTCTTCTTTATCGTAACATGCTAGTTTGTAGAAGATGGAGTTCGTATCATTGAAGAATGCGAAGTAGAGTAGAAAACGATGAACAATTAGATATTTGAAGGAGTTTCTATTTTTAGAGCTTATTAAAACATTTAAACAATTGAATATGAATGTTTTGAACTATTTTGTAGGATATTGGTAATATTTATTTATTTTTCTCTTAAAAAACATTATTTACAATTAGGTCTCTCACTAGTCTTGAGCGAGCTTCTTATATTATAGGTTTGGTTTTTAACTTTTGTAAAATCAATTTGCTAGGTTATTTAAATAAGAGTAAATTACACGAATGGTCCTTATCGTTTGGGGTAATTTGCGCATTTGGTCCTTAATTTGCGCAGGTTTATTCCAAGGCTCAAATCATATTCATAAGCACTCATGAACTTTGTAGCAAACTTTTGTTATGCCCAAAACCTTTTAGACAACCTACAAACAAATTCATGACAGTCTTCATTCACATCTACTTTCAAAATATGAATGACTGTGGACTGTTCAAATAATCTTATTATTCAGGAAGTCAAAACATGCAAAATTAAAACAATAGATAAGTAACCAACACACGATAGTAGCTTTACTCATAAATAACACAACTTTATTTATTCATCAAATGTCAAGTACAAATTATCTATTGCACGTTTCTTATCTGTCTAATCCAAAATTGTATCATCCTTCAGCCCAATGCTCCTAGCATGCTGCAAGTGTTTGACCGTACTCAGTCCCTTCGTAAGGGGATCTACTGGGTTTTCTTCTGACGATACCCTCTTCACAATGAGGAGTCCCTCTTCTACCCGATGTCTGATAAAGTGGTATTTTCTATCGATATGTCGAGATCTGCCATGATCTCTCGGTTCCTTGATTAAGGTAACCGCTCCTTCATTATCATAGAAATTTTCCATTGGCTCCTTTATGGATGGCACAACTCCAAGGTCTCCAATGAAGTTCTTCAACCATATAGCCTTCTTCAACCATATAGCCTCCTTTGACGCTTCACTTGCCACAATATACTCCGATTCGCACGTTGAATCAACTACGATCTCCTTCTTGGAACTTTTCCAAGTTACTGCTCCTCCATTAAGGGTAAAGACCCAGTCCGACTGCGATCGGTAATTATCCCGATCCGTCTGAAAACTAGCGTTGAATCACCCTCGTACCCTTAAGTCATCACACCCACCGAGGACTAGAAACCATTCCTTGGTCCTTCGTAGGTACTTAAGAATATTCTTAACTACAATCCAAGGAGCTCTACCAAGGTTCCCTTGATATCTGCTGACCATGCTCAAAGCGAAGGCCACTTCAGGGCGAGTACAAGTCATAGTGTACATGATAGAACCGACTGCGGAAGCGTAAGGTACTCGGCTCATATCAACTATCTTTGCCTCTGTACTCGGGCTCTAAGTCTTACTCAGCTTAGTATTTTTTTGGATTGGCAACTCCCTTTTCTTTAAATTTTCCATAATAAAACGCTTTAGTACCTTATCCAAGTATGTATCCTGATTGAGTCCTATCAGTCTCTTTTCCCTGTTTCTCACTATCCTTATTCCCAGAATATAAGCAGCCTCTCCGAGGTCCTTCATAGCGAAACACTTTCCAAACCAGGACTTGACCTCCTGCAAGGATGGGACGTCGTTTCCTATGAGTAGTATGTCATCAACATACAATAATAGGAAGCTCACTATACTCTCACTGGATTTGACATATACACAAGATTCATCTTCGCTTCGCAGAAAGCCAAACTCTTTGACTTTCTCATCAAAACAAAGATTCCATCTGCGAGACACTTATTTCAATCCATAAATGGATTTATCTAGCTTGCACACTCTATTTGGATGCTTCGCATCGACAAAACCCTCTGGCTGATTCATGTAAACATCCTCAGGCAACTTTCCATTAAGAAAAGCAGTTTTCACGTCCATTTTCCATATTTCATAATCATGAAATGCAATTATTGCGAGCATTACCCTAATAGACTTTATCTTCGCAACTGGTGAGAAGGTCTCATCATAGTCAACTCCAAGAATTTGAGTAAAGCCCTTTGTGACCAATCGTGCTTTATAAGTGTGCACATTCCCATCCATGTCTGTCTTCTTCTTGAAGATCCACTTGCACCCGACTGTCTTACGACCAGACACATTTTCAACCAAATTCCAAACTTGGTTGTCGCACATGGACTGAATCTCGCTGTCCATTGCCTCTTTCCATTTAGCAGACTTCGGGCCTACCATGGCTTCCTTGTAGCTGCTAGGTTCATCCAGATTTATTAGTGTTTCATCACTAATAAACATATCCCCTTCAGTAGTAATATGAAAACCATAAAACTGGGGTTGAACACTAACCCTATTGGAACGTCTAAGAGGTAAGGACTCGTCAACGGGTCAACCGAAGTTTCCTCCTCGGGTTGAGTGCCAGTGTTAGAGGTTCCTTCATCGCTTTGCTCTTGAATCTCTTCAAGATCAATTTGCCTCCCACTGTCCTCTTGACTTATCATGTAGCACCTGGTTCTTGGTGCGTATTTCTTTTTATTTTTCCCTAAGTATTTTTCATTTTTGGCCTTGGACTCGGCAAGTTGAAGGACCAACTCGCACGCAGGGTTTAAGCATTAGACTCGACGAGTCGGGACCCAGACTCGACGAGTAGATGCTGCCTGGACAAAGACCCTAATCCAAGGGTTTACACCCTATTTAAACAATGTTATGTCGACCACAACGTCCCGTATGCTCCCAGAACACCTCTAATTGAAACCCTAGCCGTTATTGAAGCAATCTAAGCCTTGTTGGTGGATTTTGGTGCTTGTGGTCTTAAGAAGGAAGGAGAAAATCTTGATGAAGCAAGTAGAGACCAAGGGAACTCGAGTTTGTGCACCTTCTACAGTTCATTGAAGGTAAAAAGTAGTAACCTTGCTCTTTCATTTGTTAGATCCCTCTTTTGGGAGATTTAGGGCTTTTATAAGCCATTTTTGATGACCAACCATGATTGGAAACATGGTTGGGGGTTGGGGATTCTAAATCACATCGTTAAAGGGGTTACTAGGCAGATTTGGGTTGCTTTTGCACCCATGAATGGTCCCATGCATCATAAGAGCTTGTTTTATGTCTTTTTGAGCTCAAAGTCCTATGCAAGCACGTAAAGTTTGTAACTTTACGTGCTAGATCAATTGTAGAAGCTTGGATCTATCTTTTGATCAAAGGTTGTACATCATAAATCAAGGATTTAGAGTATGGATGTGACCGACTTGGTGAGTCCGTTCTTGGACTCGATGAGTCCAAGGCTTTGAGTCCCCAAATCTGTTGGGGGTCAAAGAACTCAGTTGATTGTTAGAAGGGTGGTAATCGGATAGAAAGAGTTACCCAATGCATTGGACGTGATTTTAGACCTGGAGTTCATGGGACTCGACAAGTACTAGAACAGACTCGGCGAGTACAAGGCAATCTCCTTAAGATTGGAGATGAACTCGACGAGTTGTTCATCAACTCGGCGAGTCGAGGACAGGACTTGTTCATCAGATGAAGGTGGACTCAACGAGTGTTCATACAACTCGACGAGTCAGATGAGGTTCATACAATGTTCATATGAGAGAGGGACTCGTCGAGTCAATGTCAAACTCGACGAGTCGAGTCATGGATAAGGACGAGTAAAGGGTGAGGGACTCGGCGAGTTGACGACCAAAATTGGCGAGTCGGGTCAACTTGAAGTTGACTTTGACTGGACTTGGAGTGACCCTATTTAGGGTTGTACGTGCTGTGTGTTGACTTGAAGGTTGTAATTTAGGGGTCGAGGAGTCATAGGGAGTCGACTTATGCGCCGAGAATAATTCAAACACTGCACGACATTGAGGTGAGTTACCTTCCAGCAGGGGTGGGTCTAAGGCCACAATGCTGGCCCACCAAAAAGGGGTATTTAGAAGATAATGGTCTTTGTGATAATTATCTTGGTCTGGTTATGTGTTGGCTATGAGATTTATCTGGATGATATGTTATGTGTATAGTAGGGATTAGTTTCCCTAACAGTGGTACTTAGGACCCAAGGGTAGGTCAGTACCCGAATATCCCTGATTGTATGTTTATATCTGTTGATTGTATGCTAGTGGTAGGGGGTGAAATAGTCCCCAGTTACCGGTTGAAAGATACCGATGATGGATACCGGTTGAAAGATACCGATGTTGATTATCGGTTGAAAGATACCGATGATGGTTATTGGTTGAAAGATACCGATGAGGGTTACCGGTTGAAAGATAGCGATGAAGGTTACCGGTTAAAAGATACCGACGATATTGTATGGTATGTGGTATGATGGGGGAACTCACTAAGTTTTGTGCTTACAGTTTTGGTTTTGGTTTTAGGTACCTCTTCGTCGAAGGAGAAGGAGCCGGCGGTGTAGCAGCGCATCACACACATACATGCTTTCCGTAAGGAGTTTTTGGGACTGTACTCTGATTTTCATTACTTTTGACATTATGGTTTGGGACACAACAATATGATTTTGTGATGTGTTGTTTATTTGACAATATTTTGGTAAAAATGTTTACGAAATTGTTAATTCAAAAATGAAATTTTTGGGCTTGAAATTTTGGGATGTTACAAGTTGGTATCGAAGCCCTGGTTTGAGGGATTCGGACACACCCTCGGGGGGTGTCTGGATTCAAACCGAGGGACTAAAAGGTTTTTTACAAGAAAAATGGTTTTCTAAAATCTAAAATGGAAGGATTTTAAGAAAGATGAAGTGTGTGATGCATGCGACCGGCCGGGCTCAAGTAAGTTTTCCCTAAGATACCCATATTTGCTATGTTATGTTATATGGTTTTGATTCAGAAAAACTGCATGCTAGAATAGGACTAAGGATCTAGGAGGATGCCTTGTGTGCCTGATATATGATTCTAAGAATTGCATGCTAGTTAGGGCTAAGGGTCTAGGGAGGATGCCTTATATGCCTATTGCATGAGCTGTATGCTAGAACTGTTTAGTTAGTAGTAGGATGACCTGTGTTGGTTATGCCTGATTTTGGTTACCCAATGCACGAATTCTGCTTGCTTTGTGCTATGGGGGTTCTGGCCATCTTCAACTAGCTAAGGAATGGATATGTAACAGTATCCGTAAGCTAGCTAGGGGGAGGTGGTGGGGACTCCTAGTGCAGCTGATGGCAGAGGGTAGGTCGGAGAGTTCCCTAGGGAAGCCTAGGATGAGGTCAGTGGAAAGGGTATCGGTAAAAGGGACTTGGTGAAGTCGAAGCAATCCTTGAGGAAAGCACGGGTAGATGTGGAAGGTAGTATGGGCCCTTACTACTGAAAGCAAAGGACCCGTACTCGAATCAAGGAGGGCCTAGATGGAACCTGGAAACTTGGAAAGTGTGTGAGACCTCTAAAAGGTATATGTGACCCTGACAATTGTATGTTATTTTCAGAATGGTGGTCACGCGACATGGAGCAGGAAGTTCAAGATCTGGGTCAGGATCGGGCTCGGGTGCAGGATCCGAGTATGTGGATGATGGGTTATGCGAGTTCATCACATCCGAGATCACGAGGGGTATCCTTGATGCGATGCTGGTTATCTTCGGGTCGATCAAGGAAGGGATCATTGAGTTGATGGAGGATCGCATCAGGGTGTTCAGGAGTGACATGACGACCAACTAGTCAGGGCCACACACACTGTCCTTTAAGGACTTCAGAGGGAGTGGTGCGCTAGATTTCCATGGGGGTAAAGGACCCCATCGCTGCTAGGACATGGATCACAGACATCGAGTCTGCACAACTGACGAGCTTCTACTCGGAAGGGTCGAAGGTTCGTTTCGCCGTAGGGTGTTTGAGAGATAGGGCCAGATATTGGTGGGAGTCGGTTGGTGACTCTCTGGGAGCCTCGACCGTTGAGGCTATGACCTGGTCAAACTTTGTAACAAGATTCAGGGCGGAGTTTGCACCAGCTGTGGAGATTCATCAGCTGGCTAGGGAGTTCTTGGACATGAGACAAACTACGGAGACTATGGCGGAGATGACCGCCAAGTTCTGGGAGAGGGCATTGCTGGTGCCCCAGTATGTGGGTGATGAGGACATGAAGATGACTCGTTACCATGACATGCTACGTGCTGACAACCGGGAGCATGTCGGTTTCTTGGCATGCCCTACCCTGGATTCCATGATTGTCAGGGCTAGGGAGAGGGAGATTGATCTGGAGTACATCCGAAAGAGGAAGGCAGTAGAGAGGATGACGATGGGGGCTTCGGGGAAGAAGCCCAAGGGATCCGATGGTAGGCCAAAAGGCCAGTCAGGGCGGGACCGCTGTGGGAAATGCGGTCAGTCACATGAGGGAGCTTGTTGCACTGGGCCGGGTTCAGGCTGCTATAAGTGTAGCAAGGTTGGACATTTTGGCAGAGATTCTATAGCCCATACTCATGCGATTCAGATATCTGACCTAATTTGCTTTCATTGCAATCAGAAGGGACATAAAAAGGCCAATTGCCCCAGATTGACAGTAGCAGCAGCGGCGCCGGTAGTGGCGCCGACTCCAACGATAGCACAGGTTGTGGATGGCCGGAAGGCCAAGTTGGAGGCTCTAGTGGTTCGGAGCCGAGCATTTTAGTTGACAGCCGAGGAGGCACGCGCTGCACCCGATGTGGTGACGGGTATGATTTCTTATTTTATGCTTTTTTGTTATATCGATGTGATTTTGATATATTATGTGCCTTGCTTAGGATCGTTCCATGTGAATGATATCCCAATTTAGGTGTTGTTTGATTTGGGTGCTACTCGATCATTTCTCTCTCTTGCGCTTAGCAAGAAATTTACGGAGTCTTCAGGCATGTTGGATTGCCCTCTAGAGGTCGAGATTGCTGACGACCGGTCAGTACGAGCATTAGAGGTCTACCAGGATTGTGTTTTGAGGCTGTTCGAGGAACGTTACTTGGTGGAATTGGTTCCCATACCTTTGCGGGGGAACAAGGTCATCATTGGTATGGACTGGCTGAGCCCTAATGGGAAGTGATCGACTGCACGCAATAGTCAGTGCGGATTATGACCCCTAGTGGGGGAGAGCTTGTGGTTCAGGGCGAAAGGCCACAATGAGGAGCAGCTTTATGTTCAGCAGCGAGGGCTAGCCGCTACCTTCAGTACGGTTGTGCAGGTTATGTCGCCTATGTTATGGATACCCGGGAGGCGGGTAGGGCGATGGTGGGTGATGTGCCCGTAGTATGGGAGTTTGAGGACGTGTTCCCTGAGGAGTTGCCCAAGGTACCTCCAGAGAGGCAGGTGGAATTCAGAATCGACCTGGTCCCTGATGTGGCTCTGATAGCCAAGACACCATGTCGGTTGGCTCCTCCTGAGATGAAAGAGTTGTCTACACAGGTGCAGGAGCTCTTGGACAAGGGATTCATTAGACTGAGCAGTTCACCCTGGGGAGCCTCGATTTTGTTTGTGAAGATGAAGGATGGATCGCATCAGATGTGTATAGATTATCGGGAGCTGAATAAGGTAACAGTGAAGAACCGTTACCCACTCCCGAGGATTGATGACCTCTTTGACTAGCTACAGGGAGCATCTTGGTTCTCCAAGATTGATCTGCGCTTAGGATATCATCACATGAGGGTCAGAGAGGAGGATATACAAAAGACGGTGTTCCGGACGCGCTATGGCCACTATGAGTTCGTGGTGATGCCTTTCGGGCTCACCAATTCTCCTGCCGTATTCATGGATCTCATGAACCGCGTGTGCAGACCGATGTTGGATCGTTCCGTGATAGTTTTCATCGATGACATCTTCGTCTATTCCAAGACGTAGGAGGAGCATGAGGAGCATCTGCGAGAGGTTCTGGAGACTTTGAGAAGGGAGAACTTGTATGCTAAGTTCTCCAAGTGTGAGTTTTGGTTACGCGAGGTGCAGTTTCTTGGGCACCTTGTCAACCAAAACGGGATTTCGGTAGATCCGGCCAAAGTGGAGGTCGTGATGAGATGGAAGGTTCCGAGGTCTCCATCTGAGATTCGGAGTTTCCTAGGATTAGATGGCTACTATTGGAGATTCATCCAGGGTTTCTCCAATATAGTCGTACCCCTGACCAGGTTAACAAGGAAGGTCGTAGTCTTTCGTTGGGGGCCTGATCAGCAGGTTGCATTCAAGACATTGAGACAAAGATTGTGCGAGCCACTAATCTTAGCCCTGCCAGAGGTCATGGAGGATTTCGTCGTGTACTGTGATGCGTCAATCTCAGGTTTGGGCACAATATTGATGCAGAGAGGGCATGTCATTGCTTACGCTTCGAGGAAGCTGAAGCCTCACAAGGCGAACTACCCGACACATGATATGGAGTTAGGGGCTGTTGTGTTCGCCCTCAAGATTTGGCGTCATTACCTATATGGGGTTCATTATATGATTTACACGGACTACAAGAGCTTGAGGTATCTCATGGACCAACCAAATTTGAATATGAGGCAGCGTCAGTGGCTTGATGTGGTAAAGTGTAACGCCTGGGTTTTCAGGGCTAAGCATTTTTGTCAATGTAATAGTCTAGGTCAACTATTGTAACTCTTTTTGAAGTAATAAATATGAAATATTTGAGTATTATGTGAATTATGTGTGTTTATGTGTTTATTATTTAATTATAAATGTATAATTAATAAAGAATAAAAATGAGCGTCAAAATTAAAGTGTGAGATAATCCCGATATCTCTACATAAAGTTGTAGAATATGTCTCAAGGTTTCCGTGCATATAAAGAATGCCGAAATCCGAGCTATAACGAAGAAGTTATGGCCCGCCGAAGTTTTACGACAAAACCGGCACGATACCGGGAGACGTAAATAGTGAATTTACGATAGAAGACTTTTTAGCCTTAGCAATCTAAACAAAAGTCGTAGAATATGTTAAACTAAGAACATCGATAAAAAGAACGCCCAAATCTGACTTCGTATGAAGAAGTTATGATTTTTCTAAGATTCGGCTTAGCAGTGCACGGCCTGAAACTCGAATTTTAGTTCGAGCGGTTTTTGGCTTACGCAACGTAAATGAGAGTTGAAGATATCATTAATAGGAAATCAACGGTAAAAAGACAGACAAAAACAGAGTCCGTATGCAGAAGTTATTAATTTTACGCAGACGTTTAACAGTATAATCTCCTTGTACTGTTAAATTTAAGATCGGTCGAGAATTAGCTGACGGTGTCAAAATGAAAGTTGTAGATCTTATTATTACCTACGCGTGGATATAAAGAACGTCAAAAACGGAGGTCGTATGTGAAAGTTACGGATTTTAGAAGTCGGAAGTGTGCTGTGCAAAAATGGGTGATGTGGCACAATCTTGGCCATTGCTTTCTCCCCAAGGCTTGCCACCAGATGGTGACATGTGGCACCAAGTTCAGCCACATTTCACCCTATAAATACCACCTCTCCCACCCTCATTTTCTTCACACCTTTCCCATTCTTTCTTCTCTTTACTCTCTCTCTCTCTAGAACCTCTCTCTAGCCCCGAAATCCCCCGAAAAGCCTAGGGAACCTCCCTAGCACGAGGCGGAAGCCCCGGAGTGCTTGAAGGCTCCGAGAAGAATAGCTTTTCGGCTCGGGAACGCTGCTCCAAGCAAAGCCCGGTTTTCTATAAAACCCGCTGTAAGTGAGCTACGCCTACGCTATTTTTAATATAACTTTTATTTAATTATAGTAACATTATTAGGAACTTATAATAAATACTTGGGCTATTATTATGGGTTATATAAGTATTTTTTTGACGCTTATATAATAATAATAATAGCTAGACTATTAATTAGTCTCGACGAATAATAAACTAAACTCTAGTGGTAATAATACTAGGTTTCGTCGAAGAAAAATTCTTTTTAAGAAGCGAAGCGCTGTCTGAGTTCGGAATCACCACCTTTTCCGGTGAGTGCATAGTTACCTTCAACTTACACATAGATATGAAGTATTTTATATAAATTACGTGCTATGTGTGCATATTATCTGAATACTTGCTATCTATGCTAGATGAACGTTGTTATACATGTTTTCAATGATTTAAACTGTATATGTATTTTATATCTACGAAAATGTTGGGGTAAAACATGGGTAGATGTAATAGGTGATGTGTGATAAAATGATGAGAGGCCTCGATGTTGTTGTTGTTGATCCAGTCATCTAGCGGAGTATAGATGACGACCACAGACTCTTCTAGACAGTCCAGTGGAACACTAGCAGGTTCGCAACCTGTAGGTGTTGTGAACGATGTGTTCACCGGTGTACTCCATCCCCCACATGGTTACCTATTAGGACATTTATTGCTGAGGAATCCCCTTAGCAGTAGTGTCCGTCCCGATGATGATCCTTAGGCTAGGTCCCTTATGATAGGTGTTTAGGGACGTAAAGTGAGGATAACGGGAACGGGTAATCGGGTTATTGTTGATTGATGAAATTAATAAACTTATTGTGGGTTGAAAACCCTATGTGCTCACCAGGCTCCCAAGCCTGACCCACTCAGTTTTATGCATTACAGGTAGTGGCGCATGAGCATAGGTGTGATGTTTTGGACGAGGGATTACGGATATAGGCCTGTAGATATGAAATAATGTAGTAAGGCTTATATTGTACTGTTTATACTTTTGATCTGTACGAACATGACATCCCGAGTCTTTTAATGAAATACATTTCTATGGAAATGCTTTTGATAAATCTTTATCATATTATTGTTTTGGGACAAATTCCGCAACCCTTTTATTAAAAGATAACTCTGATTTTGAAATAAAGTATAAACAAAACCGGTCTTTTCTGGCCGTGATTTTGGGGATGTCACAGTTGGTATCAGAGCATTAGTTTAAGCGAACTAGGAATTTGTAGGATTTCTAGACTTAAACTTAGAATGCTAAGCGATGATTGTGAGGTGTGAGCACTAGCTTATTTTAGGAATTGTGCCTAAAATGCTTTTATGTGCTAAATGCTTTATGCATGATATGCTGTTATTTTGTTCGGATCTATGGTCTGTTGCCGACCGGATCTGGAAACCTTATGTGTTTAGGATTCTAAACGTACGACTACGATATTAGAACTAGCATGTAAACGTTTCGGAGTGATAAGGACGATTTAAAACGTCTCTCCTAAATAAAGATCTAAATCCACCTTATTCGGTATATAGATCAAGATGGTAAGGACCCGTAGCGGAAACGTAAACGCAAATGGGAACGGACACCAACCCCCCGTGATCGAGCAAATACCAGTTGTGGAAGCCGCTGCCGGACCAATAACGATGGCCGGAGTGCAAGCGATGATCCAGGCAATGTTGGATCGTCAAATGGAGGAAACCAGGCGTTTGCTCCAGCAAAATCGAGAGGAAGCGACTATTCAGCTCGAACAGCCCGAGTTGAACGAAGGGCAGACTGAAGAAGGAAACTACAGTGGGACTATTGGTCAAGCCAACCCACCGATAGTTAGGCAAAACCACCAGGATGGAGGAAATGATGGACGTGGATGCAAATACAAGGATTTCATGGCATCCAAGCCACCGAGTCTATTCGGAAGCCCGACGCCGGTGGAAGTCATGAACTGGATCTCTGAGATGGAGACAATGTTTGAGAGTTGCGAGTGTAGCAATAGGCAGAAGACTGCTCTTGCAGTTCCTCTATTGAAATCTGGAGTACTAAGCTGGTGGAAGCTATTAGCTGATTCAATGCCCAAAGGTGAAGCAAGCAAAATGTCGTGGGAGGATTTTCTGGTACAGTTGAAGATGCAATACTGCTCTGAGCAGGATCTTCTGGAGATCAGCAACGAATTCCAGAATCTGAAGAAGGGAAGAATGAGCGTTACTGAATACGCTGCAAGCTTTACTGAGAAAATGAAGCTTGTTCCTCACCTCGTCCCAACTGAACTCTCCAAGGTTAACAAATTTGCCCTCGGATTACCAGCGGACTTCGGTCCAATGGTCAAGCAAACTACCACTCTAAAAGCTGCCATCTGGGCTGCTAAGAATGTGGAGACCCAGATACGAGAAAAGGGTCTGGAGAGAGCGGAAGTAGGAGAGAAACGGAAATTTGACGGATCCTCGAGGTCCGGTAAGAAAGGTAGATTCTCGAAGTCTAGTTCGAGAGGAGGAGGATCAGAAGCAAAGTGGTGTGACAAGTGCAAGAAGAAGCACTCTGGGAAGTGTGATGGAGGGGTCACTTGTTACAAATGCGGAAAGCCTGGGCACTATGCCAACGAATGCACCCTTAACCAGAAGGCCTGTTATGGGTGTAATGAAGAAGGGCACATTTTGAAGGACTGCCCGAAGAAGAAGGAGGCAGGAAGACCCAACATACCACCAAAGCCGAAGGCGAGAGCCTTCCAGATGACGCTCGAGGCTGCAAAGGAGGCAGCAGACGTCGCTTCAGGTACCTTTCTTGTAAATGGTTTGCCTGCAAATATACTGTTTGATTCCGGAGCCAACTACTCCTTTGTGTCGCATAAATTTAGTGCGAAATTAGCATTACCTGTAGAAAAACTTGATAACGCCCTAATTGTAGAAGTTGCCAGTGGCAAATTCGTACCTGTTAGTAATCGTATTAGGAACATCGTCATTGACCTAAACGGAAACGAATTCCAGGAGGAACTATTACCCATAGAGTTAAACGGTTTCGACATCGTTTTGGGTATGGATTGGCTTAGCGCCAACGATGCCGAGATATTATGCCGAAAGAAGATAGTTAGGATAAACCCACCCGGAAAGGAATCATTTATGGTGTACGGGGACAAACGCAGAGTGAGTTCTGGAATCATATCCTTGATGAAAGCTAGGAAATGTTTGTCCAAGGGATGTGCATCGTACTTGGCATTCGTAATCGATGCTAAGAAAGAAAAGAAAGAGGTGCAGAATATACCGGTTGTGTGCGATTATCCGGAAGTCTTTCCCGAAGATCTTCCTGGATTACCACCTGATAGGCAAGTAGAATTTCGTATAGACTTATTACCAGGAACAACACCGATAGCAAAGGCACCTTACCGATTAGCACCGACGGAGATGAAGGAGCTCATGATGCAACTTCAGGAGCTGTTGGATAGCGGTTTCATTCGACCTAGTTCATCACCCTGGGGAGCTCCGGTGTTATTCGTGAAGAAGAAGGACGGAAGCATGAGGATGTGCATAGACTACCGAGAGTTGAATAAGGCAACGGTGAAGAACAAGTATCCATTACCGAGGATTGATGATCTATTCGATCAGCTGCAAGGTTCGAGCTACTTCTCAAAGATCGATCTTAGGTCAGGATATCATCAGCTGAAGGTGAGAGAGCAGGATATTGAGAAGACTGCATTCAGAACAAGATATGGACACTACGAGTTCTTGGTTATGTCGTTCGGACTAACCAATGCTCCCGCAGCATTCATGGATTTGATGAATAGGGTTTGTAAACCATTCCTCGATAAATCCGTGATAGTGTTCATCGACGACATTCTCATATACTCGAAAAGCCAGGAGAAGCACGGCAAGCATCTACGAGAAGTGTTGGAGGTGTTAAAGAAGGAGAAGCTTTTTGCAAAGTTCTCCAAATGCGACTTTTGGATACGGGAAGTCCAATTCTTGGGTCATGTTGTTAACCAAGAAGGAATAATGGTTGACCCTGCCAAGATCGAGGCTGTAATGAAGTGGGAACGTCCGAAGAGTCCCACGGAGATTCGAAGCTTTCTAGGATTAGCCGGATATTACCGACGATTTATCCAAGGCTTTTCTTTGATAGCTGCTCCATTAACAGCTTTGACCCATAAAGGAGCTACGTATACATGGAGTGAGAAACATGATGAGGCGTTCGAGAAGCTAAAGAAGAAGTTATGTGAAGCGCCGATACTTTCTCTACCCGATGGAGTCGAAGATTTCGCAGTTTATAGTGATGCATCTGGAGTCGGGTTAGGTTGTGTTCTGACCCAAAGAGAAAAGGTGATAGCATACGCATCTCGACAATTGAAAGAGCACGAAAAGAACTACCCCACTCATGATCTGGAGTTGGCAGCGGTAGTATTCGCCTTAAAGATATGGAGGCATTACCTCTACGGCACGAAGTGCAAGCTCTTCACTGATCATAAGAGTCTCCAGTATCTCTTTAATCAGAAGGAGTTGAACATGAGGCAACGACGCTGGCTAGAACTTCTCAAGGACTACGACTGTGAGATACTTTACCACCCAGGTAAAGCAAATATTGTTGCTGATGCTCTCAGTCGGAAAGTCAATCTTGAAAGAAGAAGGCCAAGAGCGTTAAGAATTGAAGTCGTCTCGATGATTGTGGAAAGTATCAGGAAAGCTCAAGAAGAAGCCTTAGAAAAGAATGACCGAAAGGAAGAACGTTTGGGAAAAACGTTAGTGTTCGGTACGAACAGTCGAGGACTGAATGTATTCCAAGATCGAATTTGGGTACCTAAGACGGGAGGAATAAGAGATCTTCTAATGGAAGAAGCACACAAGACCATGTACTCGATTCATCCCGGTAGCACTAAAATGTATAAGGACCTAAAACCCTACTACTGGTGGCCGACGATGAAGCTCGATGTTGCGAAGTATGTGGCTGAGTGCATAACATGTGCGAGGGTTAAGGCACAACATCAAAAACCGTATGGGAGTTTAGAACCCTTACCTGTACCCATGGGTAAATGGGAAGACATCACCATGGATTTTGTGACTAAACTGCCCAGAACGAAGAATGGACATGACATGATTTGGGTAGTCGTGGATCGTTTCACCAAGAGTGCACACTTCATAGCCGCCAACGAGAAGTGGTCTATGGATAAGCTCGCAAATGCTTACGTGAAGGAAATTGTAAGACTTCACGGTGTCCCTCTTACGATTGTGTCAGATCGTGATAGTCGTTTCACGTCAAGGTTTTGGAGGAGTCTACAAGAGGAGTTGGGTACAAAGTTGTGTTTGAGTACTGCTTACCATCCGCAAACTGATGGTCAGAGTGAAAGAACGATTCAGACGTTGGAAGATATGCTGAGAGCATGTACCCTCGAATTCCAAGGGAATTGGGACGAGCACTTACCTCTGGTAGAATTTTCCTACAACAATAGTTTTCACTCGAGCATCAAGATGGCTCCTTATCAAGCCTTGTATGGGCAGAAGTGTCGTACGCCGTCTTGTTGGCTTGAAGCCGGAGAGAAGCAGTTTATGGGCCCCGAGATAGTCCATGAGACTGCTGAGAAATTGAAGGTGATTAGGGAAAGAATGTTAGCAGCTCAGGATCGTCAGAAGAGCTATGCCGACAAGAAAAGACGACCGATAACCTTCGAAGTTGGGGATTCCGTTTTACTTAAAGTCTCACCGTGGAAGGGACTTATACGATTTGGGAAACGAGGAAAGTTGAGTCCAAGGTTTATTGGACCATTCAAAGTTCTTCAGAGGATTGGGAACCAAGCTTACAAGCTGGAATTGCCCGAAGAACTCAATGGTATTCATAACACCTTCCATGTGTGTTATTTGAGGAAATTCATGGGAGATGTTCCCGACATAATTCCAATCTCGGAATTAAGGATGGATGAGAATAAAAGGCTGATCGAAGAGCCTGAGGCAATTATTGACCGTAAGACTAAGAAGTTACGACGCAAGATGGTCGACTTGGTGCTAGTCCGATGGAAACATTCGAATGGGCCGAATCTCACTTGGGAAACAGAGGATGACATGATGAGTCGCTATCCACATCTGTTTGCTGATGCATGATTCCGGGACGGAATCATCCTAAGGGGGTGAGAATTGTAACGCCTGGGTTTTCAGGGCTAAGCATTTTTGTCAATGTAATAGTCTAGGTCAACTATTGTAACTCTTTTTGAAGTAATAAATATGAAATATTTGAGTATTATGTGAATTATGTGTGTTTATGTGTTTATTATTTAATTATAAATGTATAATTAATAAAGAATAAAAATGAGCGTCAAAATTAAAGTGTGAGATAATCCCGATATCTCTACATAAAGTTGTAGAATATGTCTCAAGGTTTCCATGCATATAAAGAATGCCGAAATCCGAGCTATAACGAAGAAGTTATGGCCCGCCGAAGTTTTACGACAAAACCGGCACGATACCGGGAGACGTAAATAGTGAATTTACGATAGAAGACTTTTTAGCCTTAGCAATCTAAACAAAAGTCGTAGAATATGTTAAACTAAGAACATCGATAAAAAGAACGCCCAAATCTGACTTCGTATGAAGAAGTTATGATTTTTCTAAGATTCGGCTTAGCAGTGCACGGCCTGAAACTCGAATTTTAGTTCGAGCGGTTTTTGGCTTACGCAACGTAAATGAGAGTTGAAGATCTCATTAATAGGAAATCAACGGTAAAAAGACAGACAAAAACAGAGTCCGTATGCAGAAGTTATTAATTTTACGCAGACGTTTAACAGTATAATCTCCTTGTACTGTTAAATTTAAGATCGGTCGAGAATTAGCTGACGGTGTCAAAATGAAAGTTGTAGATCTTATTATTACCTACGCGTGGATATAAAGAACGTCAAAAACGGAGGTCGTATGTGAAAGTTACGGATTTTAGAAGTCGGAAGTGTGCTGTGCAAAAATGGGTGATGTGGCACAATCTTGGCCATTGCTTTCTCCCCAAGGCTTGCCACCAGATGGTGACATGTGGCACCAAGTTCAGCCACATTTCACCCTATAAATACCACCTCTCCCACCCTCATTTTCTTCACACCTTTCCCATTCTTTCTTCTCTTTACTCTCTCTCTCTCTCTAGAACCTCTCTCTAGCCCCGAAATCCCCCGAAAAGCCTAGGGAACCTCCCTAGCACGAGGCGGAAGCCCCGGAGTGCTTGAAGGCTCCGAGAAGAATAGCTTTTCGGCTCGGGAACGCTGCTCCAAGCAAAGCCCGGTTTTCTATAAAACCCGCTGTAAGTGAGCTACGCCTACGCTATTTTTAATATAACTTTTATTTAATTATAGTAACGTTATTAGGAACTTATAATAAATACTTGGGCTATTATTATGGGTTATATAAGTATTTTTTTGACGCTTATATAATAATAATAATAGCTAGACTATTAATTAGTCTCGACGAATAATAAACTAAACTCTAGTGGTAATAATACTAGGTTTCGTCGAAGAAAAATTCTTTTTAAGAAGCGAAGCGCTGTCTGAGTTCGGAATCACCACCTTTTCCGGTGAGTGCATAGTTACCTTCAACTTACACATAGATATGAAGTATTTTATATAAATTACGTGCTATGTGTGCATATTATCTGAATACTTGCTATCTATGCTAGATGAACGTTGTTATACATGTTTTCAATGATTTAAACTGTATATGTATTTTATATCTACGAAAATGTTGGGGTAAAACATGGGTAGATGTAATAGGTGATGTGTGATAAAATGATGAGAGGCCTCGATGTTGTTGTTGTTGATCCAGTCATCTAGCGGAGTATAGATGACGACCACAGACTCTTCTAGACAGTCCAGTGGAACACTAGCAGGTTCGCAACCTGTAGGTGTTGTGAACGATGTGTTCACCGGTGTACTCCATCCCCCACATGGTTACCTATTAGGACATTTATTGCTGAGGAATCCCCTTAGCAGTAGTGTCCGTCCCGATGATGATCCTTAGGCTAGGTCCCTTATGATAGGTGTTTAGGGACGTAAAGTGAGGATAACGGGAACGGGTAATCGGGTTATTGTTGATTGATGAAATTAATAAACTTATTGTGGGTTGAAAACCCTATGTGCTCACCAGGCTCCCAAGCCTGACCCACTCAGTTTTATGCATTACAGGTAGTGGCGCATGAGCATAGGTGTGATGTTTTGGACGAGGGATTACGGATATAGGCCTGTAGATATGAAATAATGTAGTAAGGCTTATATTGTACTGTTTATACTTTTGATCTGTACGAACATGACATCCCGAGTCTTTTAATGAAATACATTTCTATGGAAATGCTTTTGATAAATCTTTATCATATTATTGTTTTGGGACAAATTCCGCAACCCTTTTATTAAAAGATAACTCTGATTTTGAAATAAAGTATAAACAAAACCGGTCTTTTCTGGCCGTGATTTTGGGGATGTCACATAAAGAATTATGACTGTGAGATCCTCTACCACCCGAGAAAGGCCAATGTGGTGGCCGATGCGCTTAGCCGAAAGGCAACACCGATTAGGGAAATCTGTCTGAGGATGACAGTGGTGACTCCGCTTTTGGAGCGGATTCGGGAGGCCCAACAGGAGGCCATGAAGGAGGAACATCGGAAGAGCGAGCAGATTGTGGGGTAGGTTTCCTCCTTCGACTATGACAACCGAGGGTTATTGACACTACACCGTAGGGTGTGGGTGCCGTACCATGGGGGTGTGCGCCAGGTTCTGATGGAGGAGGCGCACAAATCTCGATTCTCCATTCATCCCGGGGTGACGAAGATGTATAGGGATCTTCGCATGGACTATTGGTGGCCCTGCATGAAACGGGATGTAGCATGGTACGTGGAGCGGTGCTTGACCTGCAGGAAGGTCAAGGCCGAGCACCAGAGGCCACACGGAAAGATGCAGCCGTTGGACATTCCGTTTTGGAAATGGGAGGACATTACGATGGTATTTATCACAAAGCTTCCTAGGACCGTGCGAGGGGTGGATTCGATTTGGGTCATCGTCGATCGATTGACCAAGAGCGCTCATTTTATTCCGATTCAGGAGAGCATCTCGGCTGAGAAGCTGGCCGACATCTATATCAGGGAGGTGGTGGCTTGGCACGAGGTGCAATGTTGGTGATTTCAAACTGAGATGTGCGGTTCACTTCCAGGTTTTGGAAGAAGTTTCACGATGAGCTGGGTACTCGTTTGCATTTTAGCACTTCCTTTCACCCTCAGAAGGATGGTCAGAGCGAGCGGACCATCCAGACTGTGGAGGATATGTTGCGAGCATGCATGTTAGACTTCGGATGTAGTTGGGATACCTACCTCCCTTTGGTGGAGTTCTCCTATAACAATAGTTATCATACGAGTATCGATCATCCTCCATTCGAGATGTTGTACGGGAGGAAGTACAGGACCCCGATATGTTGGGGCGAGGTTAGCCAGACGGTAATGGGGAGCACCGAATTAGTGCTTAAGACGACAGAGAGGATTTAGCAGGTCCGGAGTAGGCTTCAGACTGCTTAGAGTCGATAGAAAAGTTATGCCGATAAGTGCCGAATAGACCTGGAATTCCAAATCGGGGATATGGTTCTCCTAATGGTGTCGCCATGGAAGGGCGTTATCCGATTCAGGAAACGGGGCAAGTTGGGACCCAGGTACATTGGACCATTTAGGGTTATAGCTCGGGTGGGCAAGGTGGCGAATAGGCTGGATCTGCCAGCCGAACTCAGTAATATCCACAACACTTTCCACGTTTCCTAGCTGCAAAAGTGCCTGGTGGACGACTCGGCAGTGGTGCACTTGGAGGACATTCAGGTTGATGGTATCCTGAACTACATTGAGCGACCTGTGGCGATCCTCGACTGGAAGTTGAAGGATCTGAGGAACAAGAGAGTGGAACTCGTGAAGGTGCAATGGCAGCACCGAAAGTGCTCGGAATGGACTTGGAAGCCGGTGGATGAGATGTTGGAGCACTACCCAGAGTTGTTTCAGGAATAAGCAGCAGACTTCGAGGATGAAGTCTAAAATAAGTAGGGGAGATTTGTAGCACCTGGTTCTTGGTGCGTATTTCTTTTTATTTTTCTCTAAGTATTTTGCATTTTTGGCCTTGGACTCGGCGAGTTGACGACCAAAATTGGCGAGTCGGGTCAACTTGAAGTTGACTTTGACTGGACTTGGAGTGACCTTATTTAGGGTTGTACGTGCTGTGTGTTGACTTGAAGGTTGTAATTTAGGGGTCGAGGAGTCATAGGGAGTCGACTTATGTGCCGAGAATAATTCAAACACTGCACGACATTGAGGTGAGTTACCTTCCAGCAGGGGTGGGTCTAAGGCCACAATGCTGGCCCACCAAAAAGGGGTATTTAGAAGATAATGGTCTTTGTGATAATTATCTTGGTCTGGTTATGTGTTGGCTATGAGATTTATCTGGATGATATGTTATGTGTATAGTAGGGATTAGTTTCCCATGGAAGACAAACCTTCCCCCATTGTCCATTCGAAGGGCGCTGACTTTCATTATCAGGGTATTTTCGAGGGGTGAAAGGTGCATGTGGGGTTTTCGTACGCGGCTTAAAGCAACAGCGGTCCTTAGGACCCAAGGGTAGGTCAGTACCCGGATATCCCTGACTGTATGTTTATATCTTTTGATTGTATGCTAGTGGTAGGGGGTGAAATAGTCTCCAGTTACCGGTTGAAAGATACCGATGACAGATACCGGTTGAAAGATACCGATGTTGATTATCGGTTGAAAGATACCGATGATGGTTACCGGTTGAAAGATACAGGTGAAGGTTATCGATTGAAAGATACCGATGAAGGTTACCGTTTGAAAGATACCGACGATATTGTATGGTATGTGGTCAAAGGCGACGATCTTATGTTTCCCATAATCAAGTTTATATTCCCATGTTCCACCTCCATAATTCTTATTAGGCCCTGCAAATCAGAACAAATGTGGAAACCACATCCTGCATCAAGAACCCATGATGTAGCAAATGATGAATTGTTAGATTTAATAGAATACATACCTGCAAAGTTGGGCTTTATCTTCCCATCCTTTATGTTTTGCAGATACTTAGGGAAGCTTCGTTTCCAGTGGCCCTTCTCGTGGCAGTAGTAGCACTGTGCTTCTTTGGGGTCGGAAGAGGGTTTGACTGAACCAACTTTGGTTCCACTAGAAGAGGAACCGTCATGGGGCTTACCCTTTTGGTGGCTCTTACTTGGAACCTTCCTCTTTTTACCCTTTCCTTGACTAATTTCCAACATAGGAGCAGCCACAGTAGTGGATGATGCAACATACTTGTCCTTGAGTTTGCTCTCAACAGTCCTTAGGAGTGCTTGGAGTTTGCTCAAAGTGACCTCTTCTTTATTCATATGGTAGGTCATTATAAATTGGTTGTAGCACGAGGGCAAGGAGTGGACAATGATGTCGATGGCCAAATCTTCCCCAAAGTTAACACATAACTTGAAAAGATGATCAACATACCTCTGCATATTTTGCAAATGCGAGGTTAGGGACTCTCCACTTCCCATCTTAGCGGTGATCATGTTGGTGATGATCTCATAGCACTCTTGCCTTGCGCTTTGGTGGTACCTCTCTAGCAAATCTTGATGCATTTCATACGGATACATGTCCTCACAGGACTTTTGGAGTTCAAGATTCATAGTGGCCATCATAATGCAATGAACTTTCGTTGCATCACGCTCATGGGCCTCAAAGACGACCAATTCTTCAGGAGTAGCAACTTCTGGATTGATCTTTTCAAGCTTCTCATCGAGGACATATTCTTTGTCCTCGTAACGAGCAATCATGCGAATGTATCTCATCCATTCGTTGAAGTTTGATCCATCAAATGTCACTTTTTGACATAGGCTCATAAGCGAGAATGAGCCAGGAGCAGCGTTGTTTGCGTTTGCGTTAGACATATGAAAATAGAAAGGAATAAAGTTTGATTAGAATTGAATACCCAATTAAACACCCAAATGAGAAATTAGGGCTAGTATCCAACAACATTATTTACAACTTAGAAAGGGATGCCGTACTCTAAAAGTAAATAATTTGAAGGTAAGTGAATGACGATTTACTAATTTTCACCATGAAAAATGAAAAAGAGATTATGTTTTAAATGTATTTGAAAACTCCTAGATCTTTGAGATTCATTAAACTTTTCAATGGAATGTTTAAATCTCGATATGCATTTCAAATTTGCAACTGGGATGCCGTGGACTGCAAACAAGTTGTGAATAACCATGCGAATCAACATGGTGCACTTAATGTCTCTATCACCTAATCAATCTGTCAGTTAGCCACGCACACTCCATTGATCTATGAAAAACATCGAGCCAACCATTGCCACCAATGTCAATCCCAAATTAGTGTGCCGGTTAACCACGCACGCTCCACTAACGTTCAATAAGGGTACAAAGTGTAATTCCATGGAATAACATCATTTTCACATTTTACCCTACGTAACTAAGATTGGGAATTTGTAAAAATATGTTAGTTACCTTGAAACATTCATTATACTTATAACGAGGTATTAAGTGCCCTATCCTATCCGTTCGGCTAACGACCCTCCACCAATCAAACAAGCAGTGGGTGTGAGTGTACACCCATTAAGCACCATTTATAGGCAGCAACCTTAGACCCACATTATAGATTGGCTTCGTGAATGAGGCCTACTAGCGATAAGACTATCTTATTCTTATACATATATATATATATATATATATATACATGTATATATATATATATATATATATATATATATATATATATATATATATGTATGTATGTATATAACAGATAAAGTATAAGGTTGATTTTAAACTTGTAAAAATCTAAGGTTTGAAATTTAAAACTTTTAATCAAAAAATTTAAATTTCAAAACTTGAGGGCAAGTTTTGAACTTTTCAAAACACAAGGGATCAAATAACAAATAATATAAATCAAACAATTAATTTAGTGATTATCTATATTTGACCTAATTCAATATCTTGCAAGATAAGTTACCCAATTAATACAAATAATCAATTTTAATCATATAAGGAATTTATTATCTAATCAATTGGTAATTATCTTGTGTTTTGGCAAGGATAATCTTACAATAACAATAAAATTCGAATCTTATCAGCTAAATACATATAAGGCAATTATCCTTCAGCAAAACAACAAGAAAATCCGAAAATCCCTCTATCTGATGCTCAGAATCACTGACTCACTCACTGGACTCACTGAGTTGGGTTGACTTGCCGAGTCCATGAAGTGACTCGCCGAGTCAGTTCGAACAGAAGGCAAGAAACGATTTTCAGCAGATAATCAATCATAGCATCACATACCATTGTAACCAATCAAGGCAATAATCCAACAGAGAGGTCATTAGAACATGACCCATCGATCTATTATGATAATCGAAGGAAGAAACTTATCTCAAGTTTTTTAAAGAAGGAGTCTCCAATAAAGATCGAGATCATGACATGAAGATCATGATTGGAAGTCTAACATGAGATAGAGAGCGAGTCCAAGTTCGGGCAACGCCTGCAGTCAGGAAGTCTTAGAGTTAGATACTCATTTGAAGAAACATCAAAGTTACATTTATTACTTAGGATGAAGAGATAAAGTATGGAGTTATCATGTGAGCCCTGTTTCGTTGATGATTCCAGGACGTAATTATCCTAAGGAGGAGATAATTGTAACGCCCGTAGATCCAGACTAGTAAATTTAGAGATAATAGGGGTTGAAAATGACTTTTTGACAAAATGTTATTTAGAATAAAGAACGTCAAAATCCAGCCTATAAATAAAGGTGTCGGGTTCCCTCATTCTTCACATGTAACAGCGTAAATCTTCAGAAGAAAATTTTCATTTGAAATCACATAATTCTCATAATGCATTTCACAAAAATCTCATTTATTAAGTTTACAATTTAGAAGTCCATAATTTTTTGGTTAAAATCTAGGATCTCAAAAATGTAACTCTTTCACTGGTGTGTACAATTAAGCCAGCGCCTTCCCATGATCTTGAGAAAACCTGAAACACATAACACATAACACAATAAACACGAAGCTTAGTGAGTTCCTCAAAATACCACACAAAAATAACTAGCCACTTAAGGCTATAGCTCTGTAAGAACCTCCGGTCAATGTGTCTCAGTGGGACCCTCCAGTCCCATCGTTCGTTGGACCCTCTGGTCCGGTCTGGTTGAGAACCCTCCGATCTTATAGTTCGTTGGACCCTTCGGTCCGATCTGAAAAGCTCCGCATAGCATCAATCATAAAGAAAATATGCACAACACACAACATAAAATAGTATAACATAATACTCACTGTAAGCACGTAATACCTTCCGGTCACACATGAGAACCACTCTAGGTAAAGTATAGTGAGAAGACTCACCTCGAAAGCAAGCTAGTAACAGTCTAGTACTTGGAAATATTGAACTAGCTTTTTCCTAACACACAGGATAAACATCTCTAATTAATACTCTATTCATACCCAATTAAACCAAAGGCTATTCTCTTTCTCTGTCTAACTCTTGAAGTCGATAAAAGACCATTTTACCCCTTCATGGTTTCCATTACTCATGATTGACCAAACCCTAAAGTCAACCACAGTCAAACTTGAGTCGACAGTCCGTTTTTTTGTCCCGACTCGCCGAGTGCACCCTTGTGACTCGTCGAGTCCACTCATTTATTCAGGAGTCTCGTGAAAGTCCAGCTTAGCCCATCGAGTTGACCCCAAACTCGATGAGTTTTCACATGATTCAGCTCTTCGAGACAAACCCTAATGATGTCACACCCCCGAACCAGACGGCGGAAACGTCCGAGGGCTGTCGTGACTCAATTGAATACCATCACAATGAATATACATGAAACATAACATCATACATCACCAAGCATTGGAATATTACAACTGGTAGCGTTTACATTTAGTACATTGTTCCCTAACATTACATGCCCAAAAAGTAGATTGTTCGGTGCTAATTAAACAAGCAGCAAAACGTCACTGAGTACACTTATCCCTTCGATTTATCTGTTACCTGAGAATACAAGTATTTTGAAAAACGTCAACATATGAAATGTTGGTGAGTTCATAAGTAATGTTTGAAATCCAATGTTTGTATTGTTTTGAAAACCACCAGAAAATCTGATATTTTCTGAAAATAATATAGCGTAAAAAAAATATGTGAAGATCCGTGAGTATGCTTGTTTGTTTTCTATAGATGTAAGCGTACGAGTTGTAAAATTCAGCATGTAGTTTGTGAGTGTATTAGTTGAAAACCCTAGGAAAACCCGACGTTTTCCTATCACTTTGCTTTAATTAGTTTATGTGTTGTTGTTTCGTTACGTTAGAGGTATTCGTTGAGCGCCGGAGGCATTGGGTATACAGTGGGTTGTGAATTGTTGTAACGTACGTTAATGAAAACGTCCAGTTGACAACCGTACAAGCGATCCCTTAGGCATCGCTCGCACTTATTCACATAACCCAACCCTCCCGGACTTGTGTAGCCCCACGACCGAAGGGAAAAAGAGAAGGTGCGAAACCCTCGGTATTTCCCTACGTCGTTCAAGACCATAGCGAATGCAAAGGGCCCGAAGCCCAACTCGCAATCGTGAGTTCCCGACTTTACTAGCAGTACCGAAGGACCCTTGGGGACCAGCAACACGTTTGCCATTGAAATTCCTTTTACACGAGGTTAAGTCGTATTAGACCCAACTACATGTAAGTAAGTATCCTTTGGGCCTAAAGATCATGTCATCGGGCTAGCTAGGCCCAACAAGCATGATTTGAAACTTTTGGGCCTAAGGAAGGTACGTCGACGTATTGAGTAGTTCCATGAGAGTATAGAGTTCCGAGAGTTCCATGTGTGTATTGAGCGTCGTAGTGTTAGTGGTTTCGGATTTGTTATTGATTCGAGAACGAATCAATTCGTTTTATAACGATTGTTGGTGATATTGTGTATTGTAATTCATCGAGAGTCGTAGTGTCAGTCTTTGTTCACAACGAGTGTATTGAATTATCATTGAAAATTTTCTGTTTACAACCCCTCTTTATTTTGTAAATTTACTTTTTCACCCCTTTAAGTAAATTAATTTCCGGTTTAATCCTTAAACCAATTTTCTTGGCATTTTAACATCAAAACTTAATGAAATTGATATTTTTCAGCACCTTTTTAGTTGAAAACAGTTTTAGACGCTGAAAATACAATTTTCTCGGTTGTAGCCCTTCATTTCGCAATTTTTACACTTTTGGCCCAAATTGGAATTTTTTTGCAACTTTGGTCCTTTTTAACTATGGAAAGCATTTTTGACTTTTGAAAAGTACTTAGAACACTAATAACCCACTGTTTTACAGAAAAACAAGGTTCAGCCCCTCAAGTTTGGGAAATTTCGCATATTGGGCCGAAAATGTCATTTTTAGCCCATTAAGCTTGAAATTTATGTTTTTAATCCTCCAAAAGAGTATATTTTCAGAAAATACGTTATGGAAACTGTTTTGACTTATCTCACCCATCAGATTTCGAAATATTTCATTTTGGGCCCTTCAACTTTGTATTTTTAACATTTTATGTCCAAAAAAATGAGTTTTTAGCCCAAAGTATGTGTTGTTAAGCCACTTAGCTATTTTTCTTGGTATACTTTGTATGTAGTAGTATATTTTATGCTAGTATCATTTAACATAAAGTATATCTCGATTTTTAGTGATTGATGACTAGATCCAACATCATAATCATACAAAACACACATATAAGCATAGAAATCATACAAGGCATACACATAATGATAGATCTACACATTTGCTTGTATTCTCCCCCACAAAACTTATAAAAACCGAAAATAAGGGGGTATGAAGCTCACCTTTGCTTTGATGTTTCGGTTTTGAAGAAGAGATGAGGAGATTTTTAGTCCTAGCAACACCTTGAAGTAGTTTTCGAGCTTATGAAGTTTCTAAGGTGTGATCATAGAATAAAGTTATGTAAGAAGGAGTTCTTAATGTTACATTGAAAGGAGATGTTGGTGTTTGATAATAACTTACCAAATATGGAGATTGTGGTGAAAAATCCTCTTGTAAACACCCTAAATCTCGAAATTTTTGGGGGATGATGGAAGAGTTGTTCTTGAGAGCTTGAGATAAATTTTTGGAAGTGAAGTGTGTGTGTGTGTGTGTGCTCTTCTCGGCTAAGAGAAATAAGAAGAGAAAGAGAGGAGATAAGGAGTATTGCATGAAGGGTAATAAGTGTCTAGATGTACGTGATTATCTAGATATATGCTAGATAATCATGTGTTGGCAAAGTCTAAATCAACGTCCTTCCATTTGTTTATTTTTTTTTGGAATGATCTTGGGCCAAGATTGGGTTAAGGTAAATTAGGATGAGGTGATTTTTGCCCATTTTTGGTCTTGATTGAATTTATGAAGCCCAAAAATCATTTTTCGGCTCATTGAGCCCTTAAGTGCATTTTTGGCCCACTTTGACATAAAGGAATGGATTTATAGCCCATTAGGGTTAATTGGATTAGTTATGGCCCAATAAGGCTCTTTAGAGATAAGATGAATTATTTTAGGCCCACATGACCCAAAATACTAAGGTTTTATGAATGTGGTCTATTTAGAGCCCAATTAGGGCTTCTAGGCCCAATAGGAGAATTTTTAGTTCATAAGGAACTTGGACCGAGATTACTAAGGTTTCCAACCCTTAGTTAAACATATGAGGTGTATTTTGAACGAGGATAGAGTATTGTATTCACTTAGAGTACATGCTTTTACAATGGATGATGTTTTTATGAGAATAGAATTTCCTAGCTAAAAATGCTAGTTGTGACATCATCCCCCCGTTAGAGGGAATTTCGTCCCGAAATTCTTTCTAAGGATAGGTTCGTGAATGAGAGAATAGGCACTTCATCTGATCTTCACGTTTCCCATGTGAATTTCGGTCCACGCTTAGCGTTCCATGGAACCTTCACAATCATAATGGGGCTTTGCTTTGTATGTTCTACTTCCCTATCCAATACCTCGACCGGTTCTTTGACGAACATGAGATTCTTGTTTGCTCCAATTTCTCGTAAAGGAATGATAAGAGTCTCATCTGATGTGCATCTTTTCAGATTTAAGACACAGAAAACAGGGTTTACGTTGCTAAGCTCTACAGGCAGCTACAACCTATATGTCTTTGGACTAATCCGAGCAAGAATCTCGAATAGTCCAATGTATCGTGGGTTTAGTTTTCTCGGTTCCTAAAGCGAATCATTCAATTCCCAGGTGTGACAACTGTCAATTCAGGTCATTCTTGGACTCATGCATATTTATAATAACCATTCATGCACAACATGCCATGACCTAGTAGTATAAATTAGGTCAAAAATCTTGCATAAACTAGGATCCAACTAAGGTCTAGGACTAATATACTTGATACTTACAATTCTAGTAAGTTGCTTAGCTACAATAGGAAATGCCAATACTATAATTAGAATAAGCTTCAAACTTTGTTATAATTGAAATAGGGTATAAAACTCTAAAAATAAATTAAAACACTCTAATTATACTTCAACATGTTGTTGAATATCAATCAATGTTCCAAAAACTCTAAACAGCCAAAAATCCAAATTTATAAATCTTAAAGCTTAAAAACTTTATAAAATTTGGCTATAAACTTTCTAATATCAAATTTTATTAATCAAATTATGGATTATACCAATGAAATAGAAATATAAATTACAAGTATTAATCATAATTTATTAGTTAAAAACAAGATTTTTAAATAAATCAAAAATTGCTTAAAGAATCACTTTTATAAAAATTAGATTTTTATAAAAATTAGATTTTTATAAAAATTAAGGAGGGATTTTTTATAAAAATTTGAATTTAGGAGAGAGGAGGCTTTAATGCCTCAAAAATCTGGCCATCTCCCCTCTCCCCATGCACTCTCTTCCCAAAACTCATGATTAAACTCAAACCCACACTCCACCTCTTCTCTCTTCACTCTTCTCACTTCACTCTCTTCACACACTTCACCCTCTTCCTCTCTCTCTCTAAACTCACGAAATTTCTCTCATTTCTCTGCCAAATTTCAAGACTTTGAAGACCTTGAAGTGTTCTTACTTCTCTCAAGATCATAACCAAGGTAAACAACATCATCTTCTTCCATAGTTTGATGATTCTACTTCTTTTCCTTCTTAGTTTTCTCTTCTTTTAGGATTCTATGCCTTTCCATGGCTAGAAATCTTTATTCTCCCCTTGTGGTTTGTAGATTCTCACCATAACACAATGCATGTGTTTGAAATGGTGAAAATCCGGGATCAAACCCATGCAAGGAGTGAAAAAGATGCACATATGATCATGTGACATCAAAACATAATATTTCATGTTCTTCTCCATTTCTTGTGTGTTCATGCATGAACGAAAGCATTAAACCATTTCTAGTACATCTTGGATGCTCATTCATTCCATGCATGTGTTAGAAATCGGGCCTTACCAAGGACATGCATGATGTTCTTATTGAAATACCCTAAAAATGCACACAAGCAAACATGCAATCTGCCAGATTATTTTGTTCGACTTTGAACAGTCATAACTCAGTCATTTTTTAACCAAATCATGATATTCTTTTTGTATTGGTTAGTTCCACGAGTTAACTTTCAAACCCAACTGGTCTTACTGTAAAATATTAAATATCCGATTTTTGGCAGATTTTACAAAAAGGTTGCGCATACAGCTCTTTTTCTGTGATCACTATTTTTATCTTGCTTAAACAATGGTCTTAAACCCAACCATAAATCTTAGGAAAAATACCTTAGAAACTTAACATATCTAGTGAGTTATGGTTGAAATTTCGTGGCTTAAAACCTCACTGAATGGGCTACAAAAATTCATGAACCTCAGCCACATCTACACTTCATGCATTATTGCATGCAACTTTTCTTAAATTGTTTGGAATCATTACCCTCATTTCTCTTCTGAATACATTCTTAACATTTTTACTTTTGAAAGCCCTTGCATGCATGAGATAATCTGGAAAATTTCAAGAGCTTTTGTTATTTATTTGATTTATTAGAATTATTGCTAAAACCAAGGGCATAAATCATATAAAATACTTCCAGAGGTCAATAAATCCTAAATAAATTCATGGATGATACTTATGGGGAATAATGACCCCTCACCAAATTTCAGCAATTTTTGTTACTGTTTCATATGATTTCTAATTTTCTTTTATTTAGGACATGATAAATTACAAAACCACTTTTTAGGATGTGAAAATTTTATCTAACAATTTTCGCATACCTTACTTGTGATGGGTGACTCAAGAAAATAATTTCAAGATTTTTCATCATGTCTAGCTATTTTTCCCAATTTTTGGTAATTATAATGGCTTAAAAATGGGAAAAATAGTTCTGATTATCCAAAATTCATGAAAATTTGCCAGGATATCATATTATATAGTAGGAGGTTACATAAAAATTTTGAATATTTTTCTCCACTGTAAACTATTTTTCCCTTATTTTCTAAAGTTAATTGCACTAAAATTCACTTAAATATACATAAATACCCAAAACCAGTTTATACATTATGAGAACCACTTTTGATATTTTTCCCAAGATATTTATACTGTAAATGATGTTACAAAAATTTATGGTAATTTATTTTAACTGTTTAATAATATTTCTTTAATTAATGACTATTTAAAGAAATAAAACAAGGAAAAATACAAATAACCACTGAAAAATATATTTTATATTTTTCCCAGCCTATTTATGTATAATAACAATTAAATAAAAAGTTTGGGTAATTTTGGAAACTGTTTACTATTTATTTCAATTTTTATTGAAATAAATGCTCAAAAATTATAAAATGTAATTAAACAGCTTGGAAATCCATTTTTATAATTTTCCCAGCTTAGTGTTGTGTATTAACAGTTAAATAAAAAGTTTGAGAATTTTTATCCCTCGAATACTATTTTTCGTGAATTTATGTTGTTATTGAGACTTAAAATTTGGAAAATTAACCTTCCAAGGTTGTAATTAATCGCACGACTTGTAAAATTTCAATACATCAGAAAAAGTGTAACAAAATGATATAAATCCAATACTAAAACATAAATTGGCATTTCCCTATATGTAGAGTTTAGTATATTAGCATTAGATATCGACATGGAAACTCACTAGTGCGTGTGTTTGGTGTCGTAGGATCCCGGTAGTAAGACGTTGGTGCATCCCGAAGTACCGCTTGTGTCTACACAAAACATCGTGACTATTCACGCACTCCCCTATTTTCGTTTTTTATGTTTTGGGGTGGAAAAGCATGTCCAGAAAAACTATTGTTTGCATGTTGTACTTAAATTGAATTGTATCAAACATGATTGCTATTGTATTGCTATGTTTCTTTATGTATGTCTATGCAACACGGAACATGAGAACTTATCGTACAAAGGCCCTTCCCTTATCTCTAACCATTAACTCTTTGAGCCAATGGTCGTTATGGATAGCGCTATTAGGAATTGACAACTCCTCACTCGCCCGAATCGCTGGAGTGCATGATACCATATTCATCTATGGAACGATAAGCATAGATCTCGATAGGGCTTCAGTCATAGGTTTGGTTGAGACTCATTGTTTGCTCATACACATACAAACTCGTTTCTCGTTATAGCAATAAACTTGTATTCATTAATAGCAATCAACTTGTTTATCATTGAAGCAATGTACTTGTATTTACGAAAAGCCTTATTGTACGCTCGATTTTATAAACTTGTGATACTCACCAACTATTTTCATAGTTGACGCTCGTTTTACATGCTTTTTCAGGAAATAATTAGTAAGTGGATGTAAAGATTCATCATCATAGAGCATGCTGCATCGTGTTGAAGCTATTATGAAGCTATATTTTGAACAATGTTATTTTGAAAAACTTGTATTTTGTTCTTTTGAAGCTATGGGTTGTAAACTTTTAAATACTGCTATGGTGATGTATCTTTATCTTTTGCAATGAAACCGTTATCGCTGTCATACCTTGCGTTTCCGCTTTAGCGGGGTGTGACACCAGGAGATTCCTTTAATAACACGCGATCCCCGACTTGCCATCCTAATGGCTTATGCCGCTTGTCAGCATAGCTCTTTTATCGGTCTCGCGATGCTTGAGGTCCAGCTTTGATTTGGATTATCCTCTCTGTTGTTTCGCTAGTGGTTTCTGGTCTCATGAGAGTACTACCGAGTGATATGCATTTATGACTATAAAGAGTTTTTGAAAGGAGCATTCTTGATGCTCGTGCGATAGTTGTTATTGTATGAGAATTTAGTTAAGGGAAACCGGGTATCCCCTGACTTGTTGAACTCAAACACCTAGACTTGTAGCATGAATTTGAGTGGTCGAATGGTTCGTTCACTTTGGCTATTGGTTTGAAGGTGGTAAGCAACGCTTATGTCTAGTTATGTGCCCATAGCCCTCTAAAGTGACTGCCCTAGTCTTGAAGAAGATCTGTTATCTCGATCCGAGATAGTAGGTACCGATATTTCATGGAGTCTCACAATCTCCTTGATATAAATCCCAACTAATCTTTCCGTCTTGTTTGATTTCTGTATTGTCAGGAAACGGGCGGATTGGGTTAACCTATCGACGATCACCCGGATAATGCCCATCTCAACTTGCGTAACTATAAGTTCGTTCCTCGACTTCAAGAGTTTTATCCATCCATGTAGTGTTTTCTTCACGATATTCTCCGGCTTTGATGCCTTCAAGGCTGGTCGTAGGTGTTGATAGTGTTTGTTCTTGTTTTGTGAGTAGACGAGTATGCTATTGATAATAAAAAGGCTAACTAGGAGTGGTTGAGAGAACTTGGTTCGTAGGGTCCATGAATAGCATGGGAGCATTCGTTAGACCGAAGGGTATTGCAATGAATTTGAAATGGTCGTGACGAGTTCGGAAAGCAGTTTTTGAAATATCGTCTTCTCGGACTCGAAGTTGTTGATAACCGATTCCTAGATCTATTTTAGAGAAGTAGCTAGCTCCTTGGAGCTGGCCAAATAGATCGTCGGTCCGAGGGAGTGGGTATCGATTTTTGTTGGGAAGCTTATTCAATTTCCTAAAATCGATGTACCTTCTGAAGGATCCGTCTTCTTGAAGAACAAGATCGGAGCTCTTCAGGAAGAGAAGTTTGGTCTGATGAATCCTTCACACAACAATTCTACTAAGCTAACTAGATAACTTGTGAATTTTCGGCAAGAGTCATCCTATAGGGTGAATTAGCAATTGATGTGGTTCCCGATATGAGGTTGATTCGAAATTAGACCTGTCTCTCTGGGATATTCCCAAAAGTTCCTTGGGAAACACATTTGGAAAAATCACATGCTATTGGAATCCCTTGTATGCCTACCTCTTCTTCGGTCTTGTCCACAACATGAGTGAGGAGAACATAGTTCTTCTGGTGTAGGCACTTCTGCGCCTTGATGCACGAGATAGGAAGAGGATTGGCGCCAGGTTTATCACCATGGATTATTAGAGTTTTTGTGATTAGGAAGGTGAAGGCAAACGGCCTTCTCGCAACACATAGTATCAGCACGGTGGGGGCTTAACCCAACCATGAAGATTATCACATTAAAACTCCTAATATTTACTGGCATGAAATCTATTTGTAATGAATGGTTGTTTAGTGTTAAGGTGTACTCCACATAAGTACCCTAGGTTAAATCAGTTTTCCCCATTGGCCATGTCCATTGAGAAGGCTTAGCTTAGCTTTGGGGATGTTGTTTTAGTAAGTGTTTGAATATGTTACTAATCGAAACTTCACTCAGATTTACCATTGAATAAGAGGTAAGCGAAAGAGTTGTCAAGTGGGAACATACCAATAACAACCGTTGGGTCTTGGACTGCTTCACCTTGACCCCAGGTCAGGACCATTTCTGATCTTTCTGCACCTTGGTTGTTATCCTTGGGGCAACTACGCCAGAAGTGACCGGTTACTCCACACCCATAGCAGGTGTGAACGGTCTCATGAACAGCAACAACATGTTGCTTCCTTGAGAACCCTTGAGTGGGATGTCCCTTTCTCTTACTTCCAAACCTCAGCTTCCTGCTCTTAAGCTTGGGGTTTGGAGTTCCTTGATAGGTTGTCACTTGTTGGTTTCCATGTTCGTCCCCTTGGCTGGAGTTGTCAATGCTATTCCCACCTCCATTTGGGTTGTTTGCATCGATTTGTGCCATAGTAGCGGTTACTGCCGCCATTACAGCAGCTTGAAATGTAGCAGAGTCCATCTGCAGGAGCGGTGTCTCGCTGGCGCACTTGTTATCCTTGCGGGATGGCATTTTCCTGTGTTTCCATCTACATCGGTATGATGTATTTGCGGTAGTACGTAATCACATATTTGGCATGATCGTTGTGTCTATCCTTAGAGTATATAGGTTGTTCTGGTTTTGAGATCCTTGAGTGTCTAGCGGTCTCCAGGGTTCGCTTGTGCATATTATTGAGTCTTTGCAGTAATGTGAAATCAATATAGCACCTAATTGTTTCAGGGGTAAGTACCATCTCAGTACACGAAAGAGAGTCATGTCGGATAGTAGGGGGGAACTAGAAAAGGCTGATCCTAATCGTGGTGGGAAGTGTCTAGTGGTGGTGCTGGTGAAGTGGATGCACCTTGGAGACGAGCTACTTGTTGCTCGGTATCTCGTAAGCGTACTTCCCAAACTAACTGTCTCGCTCGAGAGTCTCCATTCACTTCCCGTGTTTGCCTTTCATCCCTCCTATTAGCAAACCACATTTGTTTCGTTCGATTTGGGGTGTCCTGAGCTTGATTATCAATACCTCGGGTGTGTCAGACCAAGACTGGGAGGGTCTGGTCAACGGGTCCTTTATGGCCGATGGTCGGAGAGACCTCGGTTCCTGCCCTAGTGTGGTCGTATCCCCTGCTGGTGACTCTATTTCCAAATTTCGTATGCCCAAGGGGGCATGGGGCCACTGGGGCCCACACGATAAGTCGGTACTCTGGCTATTCATGGATGGTTAATGACATCAGATTATGCATCCGAGTCATCATCATCTCTGCCCTTGGGCTCTTCCTCCTTGAGGTCCACTTATTAACTTGGCGGGTTCACCGACGAGTTCTACTTCGTGTTCCTCCTGCGGTTCTTCCTCTAGATCGAGCCACCCTACTATTCCTTGAATAGGGAGATAGGGTTTTCCTGACTAATGATACTTGTCTATAGCGTATTGCACGAAGGACTATGAATACTAGAATCAAATAGCATACCAATTACTCCTATAATCCTACAACTATTGCATAGATTTAGTTGGGGTTCCCTTTTTGGAGATTAAGGGGTATGTTTTTAGATTCCCTAGCTATCACGATTTCTTCCAGACATGTGATGGTTGTACCTTGGAGGGAATGTAGTTGATCAGGCTACATCCGCTCCTTGATACAACCAAGAACAGTCCTGGATTAACCGAGATACTAGCATTATCTTGTTTGGTTCGGTGTTAGGTTCTTGTTCCTAATACAAGCAAGGGTGTTTTATTGTTATGTTTTACTTGTTTTGTTCAGAGTTATGTTAGTCCCTCTTTTGGTTTATAGTTGCATATCAATGTATGATTAGATATGCTAGTTCACTATAAACAGAGCTCTGATAAATGAACTCATCGAGTCGGCTCATCGACTTGGTGAGTTCATCTAGACTCACTGATCATTCAGACGATTTCAACCAGATCTATCACTCCAAACACTAGATCTACCATCTCAAGGCTCAATAATCACATAAAGATTCGATCACTACGTTCATCCATGATGTTAGTGCTCCAAAATGCTAATAAATGCCCTTCATGAATGGTTAAGTACAAAAACCCACATATGGAGGAATAAAGCTGGGACATCTAGACTCTAAGGACCTCACAAAGTCCAAATCTGAGGTCTAGACTCTTTGATAACTCATGCTACTCAAAAACCCAAACAAAAGATGGCTAAAAGCCCTATAACTCCATAGATATAAGATCTATCCAAAATCAGAAGAAAGGTGAAGACTTCATACCTTCCTCAGGAGCTTTGGACATTAAATCACTGGATCCAACAACCTTACCTCCAGCTCCTTGCTTAATAACATCACCCTCTTCCTCATATGATGCACAAGAACCACAATATAAGCTTCTCCCTCACTCTCTAGCTCAAATAGCAATTAGGGTTTGCTCTCAGGGGTGTAAGGTAACTGATGAGGCGGAAATAGGGGAATAAGTTCCCTTATATAGGCCTAAACACCGGGAAATTAGGCTTTCTCTGCCCAGCACCAACTCGGCGAGTCTGCCTCCTGACTTATCAAGTCCATTCATTAAATACCACACAACAACTTGACCCTACTCGGTGAGTTGGACTCGCAACTCGTCAAGTCACTCCATAAACCTCAAGAATTCAACCATACGATAACATACCTGAAATTTTGATTGTTACAATTCTACCCCACTTGAATTAGATTTCTCCCTCGAAATCGCTCCTCAACCACACATAAGTCGAAAACTATAACCCGAAAACCACCACTGAAAGGATCTCGTACCAAATCCAATATCCTTCTCCATGGACATCTGAATCCAAAAAGGAACTCCTAAATCCGGAACAAAACCGGCCCCTCTGCTGCTAAGATACCTCCTTCTGGCTTTCCAAAGTCTGGAAACTCTAGTGGCCTAACCCACTGCCAAACTGCTCTCTCAAGATATTACCATGTTATTCGCTCCTTGAATAAGAGACCCTGATAACTCACTGCCCTCCGATTCTCACAAAGCAAGGTCCAACAATTGGCTACCGATCACTCATACCATACATACTAAACGATCCAAATCACACTCCAAGGAACTAAAAAGGGTCACATTACACTAGAGACCCATTCACTGCTCTACAATCGAAACCCACCGGATCAATGAACTCTTAAAGCCCTGTCCTAAAACACAAGAAAATAATCATGCTCACTCCGGAATATTCTCTGTCGTCTAAAATAATAAGCTCCAACTTCCTCCCTAATATTCCATTCAACACTTGAGCATCAGGTCAACTCCCGACCCATCAGTTGAACCTCCAAAGGTTACCCAAAGCATGCCCCAGAACGTCTCGCCAACTTCCTTCTCACAACAACTATCTCAGACCGTTGTGACACACAAGTCACGAAGTTCTCTTTACCCCAATCAAATACTACAATCCCAAACGAAGATCGACTCAACCTCGACCTCTATTGTCTACTGCTTATTACTTCCATGCGTCTCGTGGTTTTTCCAATACCAACGAACTAACCCACTCAGGTCTAAGACACCAGATGAAAGCAATACCTCTTCAACAGAAATCCATCTCTAAATCCGAAATCTCATTCCACCTAATCAATATGTCACTAGGATCAAACTCAACTTGAGAGTCTGGTCCGGAACAACATTAGAATCACTCGTCCCAACGAAACACTCAACTCGCGACTCATAACCCGCAACCCATGTGTACATCACTTCTCTGATTCCTTCTGATTGTGGTGTCTACGTCCTAACTCAGAATATAATGATTCCCAACCATTATGGGACCTCCGTCTCTCTCCTGGTCTGGCCACTGGGTTCCCGAGGACTCAATCCAAATAGGCTACTCAAGCCTAAGAACTCTCTTGCATTATGCTCTGGCTAACGAATAACACAGCTTTCCGCAGCACCATAACACTCCCTCACTAGCTAGAGAGTACAACGGCTCCTGGCAGTATCACTACACCCTTCTCGCTGATTAGTGAGTACTACGGTTTCCCGCAGTATCGCAACACCTTCTCGCTGACTAGTGAGTACCACGGCTCCCCATAGTATCACAACACCCTATCGCTAACTAGTGAGTACTACAGCTCCCCGTAGTATCAAAACACCCTCTCACTAACTAGTGAGTACCAGGACTCCCCATAGTATCACAATACCCTCTCGTTGACTAGTGAGTACTATGGCTCCCGGTAGTATCACAACACCCTCTCACTGACTAGTGAGTACTACAACTCCCGGTAGTGTCACAACACCCTCTCGTTGATTAGTGAGTACTACGGCTCCCCGTAGTATCACAACACCCTCTCGCTGGTTAGTGAGTACTACAACACCCTGCAGTATCAAAAAACCATCACTTGTCACCCCACAATCTCATCCTCAGGTCATTACTTCACCGCGATCACTAACCCACACTTTGCGACCCAACACAGATAGGTACGCAGACCCACCCAGGCTATGCATCCCTACTCCTGACGTCCACCGACGGAACGAAATACTTTTTCTCGCTGCAATTCACATTCTCAGATAACCTCGCTTAATGTCAATTAGCCGAAAGAGCTCCCACTGGAACCGTAGACACCTGATACACTACCCGCCATCTCATAACTCAGATCTCGAAATAATCCGAAATTTAGAACATCATACTCAGATACCTCGGTACAACATCACAAAACCTCACAATGTCCTGCCTCAACCATTGATCTCCTACTTATGGCATCATACATATATACAACAATGCCTTCCTTCAGAATCTCATAACTAATCTTCATTTCACATGACACGGAACTTCAGAATATTCCAATTCATAATTGAAACACGGACGCATCGTCAACGACTCAGAACACGTTGATGAACATCCGACCTTGAAGTTGGTTGCCCAATCCACTTCTATCCTTTCCAAAATGCACATAGCAACCCATACGTTAAGCCTGAAATTCTTCACCGTTGAAGCTATCCTTTCGATCTAATCACCTCGAATTTTATCATTACAACCTTGAAGAATTTCCTAGCCACCACAACATCTCCGATCAAAGGCCACCTGTCCTGGGGACACTCATCCTTTCTTGATCACGTACAACATGAACTATCTCGTTCTGCACCTCAACTCGACTCCCAATGACCCTGGTTTCAAATATCTAAACTATATCCAGTCCACTAACCGCCTCTTAACAAATCCATGATTCTCTCAATAAAATACCTGGTTCACCCCCACTTAGGGCTCGAACCAACACCATTTCGGTACATCACAATCTATTCCACAAACTGCTTCACTAGGTACATGATACCTTCTCTTGGAGAGTACCGCATACACTTGATGATCTTTCAAATGGAGACCAAGTAACTCCAAACATCCCGAATCTTAGATAAAATCCTCGAAGACTTTCTGTCGTGCCATCCAAAATTTCATACTGACACACTACCTGTCATCTCAATTGTCTCATAGTAGTCATGACTCTCAATCTGAGAATAATGATTTTTCACACTCCTCATCTTTGACTTACCAACCAACATCCCACTAGGATAATAATCATGATAGTAGAGACCTCACTCCCACACTCGATATTCATCATCAACGATGAGACCACCGTCCAACATACTCCTCTTGATCACCCAACATTGCTGCTAACATATACCCTACTATACTCACATAGGGTATATCCTCATCCTTGACCATCACAGTCTCCACTGATGATCCTTTTATACTATAATACTACCTTGCGATAGACAACTGCCCAGATACTCTGGCAAAAGATCGACACCAATGCTACACCAAAGGGTATAACTTCATACTCGGAACCGGGAAACTCAATGGCCCTCCTTCTTCTCATAGGAAACGGAAATAGCACAACTCTGGTCACAGAAAGTGACATCCCCTCTATCGGCCAATTGCTCAACTCAGACTGTAATCCTCCATACAACACCATCTCTATTCATCCCTGAGTCTTGTGACTCCAATTGGCATCTCACCAAAAATCTCACAAAAATTAACTCGATTCCCCTCTTAAGGTATGCTCCATTGAAAATCATTCAACATGTCCCTCTAGCCCCACACTCTATCACATCTGATCTTAATCCGATTAATGACAATGGAATAACTGGTAAAACAAAAGCGCTAACCGCCACAAGTCATGGTACTCAAACCATGTGGCCACCTCTCGATCTGCTATGAATCATGGTACTTGAACCATGTTTTCTCTTCTCAATCTAACTTAAATCATTGCGCTCGAGCCATGACATCACCTCTCAATCTGCTACTTAAAACCTCCGGAATGCTCCCTGCATCGAGTATGGGTCCTGTGCTTTCAGTAGTATGGGCCCATACTACCTGCCACATCTACCCATACTATTTACATGGACCATCCCAGAGTTCCTAAGTAGATGCTCAAACTTATCGATCACCAATCTCGTCACGGGTGTTTGCTCCCTAGCGAAATTCTCTACTCTGTTAGCATACTCATCTCACTAGGGTCACCCCTAGGCTCTTCCTAGGTTCTCACTCTTCTCCGCCATCAGCTACTGAATAACTCCTTATGATACCAACCATCTACTTCCTGAATATCATCATATTCACTTGGTAGCTGCCTCCCATCATCGAGAGTTCCACAAAGCACAAAGCAAGCAGCATTCGGACATCAAATAATCTCTCCTAGCACGTAAAACCACTCTAGGTTACAACTCTATTTTCTATACTCGCCTCAATAGGTTTCACAAAACTCAAGCAAATCCACCCCACGCGGGCATCTAACTACTCTCTCAGTAGGATCCTCCAATGCTCATCTAGGTATCTCTTCTATATTACTCCTCTACTCGAAGCTCTATCTCTAAAATATTCCTACTAGATACTCGTATTTAACACATACCGAAAGCACATCACAGATAACAATAATTCCTAGGCTAAGGCATCACAAATCAGGTTACGCTAGTCATAAAATATGAAATACCTAGCCTATCATCTAGCATGCAGAACATTACAAAATACCTCATTACAAAAAAGTAGGGTATTTTGGGAAATCACCATTTGGGCTCTGGCTGATTGTACACACTGGCCTTCTCGTTTTCTCTTAGAAACTGTTGCCCATCTTAGAAAAATCGTTTCTTTGAAATTTATTCCTCAAATGCTCAGTTTAAGTCAAGATTTACCCGAAGGTGCATCCAAATCCCTCAAACCAAGGCTCTGATACCAACTTGTAACAACGTAAATCTTCAGAACAAAATTTTCATTTAAAATCATATAATTCTCATAATCCATTTCACGAAAATCTCATTTATTAAGTTTACAATTCAGAACTCCATAATTGTTTGGTTAAAATCAAGGATCCTTAAAAATGTAACTCTTTCACTGGTGTGTACAATCAAGCCGACACCTTCCTGCGATCCTGAGAAAACCTGAAACACATAACACATAACACAGTAAGCACAAAGCTTTGTGAGTTCCTCAAAATACCACGCTCAAATAGCTAGCCACTCGAGGCTATATCTCTGTAAGACACTCCGGTCAATGTGTCTTAGTGGGACCCTCCAGTCCCATGGTTTGTTGTACCCTTTGGTCCGGTTTGGTTGAGAACCCTCTGGTCCAGTCTGTAAAACTCCGTATAGAATCAATCATAAAGACATAATGCACAACACACAACATAAAACTGTATAATATAATACTCAATGTAAGCAATTAATACCTTCCGTTCACACATAAGAACCACTCTAGGTAAAGTATAGTGAGAAGACTCACCTCGTAAGCAAGCTAGTAATAGTCTCGTACTCGGAAATCTTGAACAAGCTTCTGCCTAACACACATGGTAACCATCTCTAATTTATACTCTATTCATACCCAATTAAACCAAAGGCTATTATCTTTCTCTGTCTAACTCTTGAAGTGGATAAAAGACCATTTTACCCATCCATGGTCTCCATTACTCGTGATTGACCCAACCCTAAAGTCAACCGCAGTCAAACTTGATTCGACAGTCCATTTTTTGACCCGACTCGCCGAGTGCACCCTTGTGATACGTCGAGTCCACTCATATCTTCAGGAGTCTCATGAAAGTCCAGCTTAGGTCGTCGAGTTGACCCCAACTCGCCGAGTTTTCGCATGATTCAGCTCTTCGGGACAAATCCTAACCAACTCGTCGAGTCGGCTCATCGACTTGGCGAGTTCATCTAGACTCACTGATCATTCAGCCGATTTCAACTAGATCAATCACTCCAAACACTAGATCTACCATCTTAAGTCTCAATAATCACGTAAAGCTTCGATCTTTACGTTCATGCATGATGTTATTGCTCCAAAATGCTAATACATGCCCTTCATGGATGATTAAGTCCAAAAACCCACATATGGAGGGATAAAGATGGGACATCTAGACTCTAAGGACCTCACAAGGTCCTGATCTAAGGTCTAGACTGTTTGAAAAGTCATGCTACTCAAAAACCCAAACAAAAGATAGCAATAAAACCCCTAAAACTCCATAGATATACGATCTATCCAAAATAAGAAGAGAGGTGAAGACTTCATGGCTTCCTCAGGAGCTCTGGACAGTAAATCACTAGACCCAACAACCTTACCTCCAGCTCCTTTCTTGATAAGGTCATCCTCTTCCTTAAATGAGGCACAAGAACCACAATATAAGCTTCTCCCTCACTCTTTAGCTCAAATAGCAATTAGGGTTTGCTCTCAGGGGTGTAGGGTAACTGATGAGGCGGAAATAGGGGAATAAGTTCCATTCTATAGGTCCAACCCCGGGAAATTAGGGTTTCTCTGCCCAACAGCAACTGGGCGAGTCTGCCTCCCGACTCGTCGAGTCCATTCATTAAGTCCCACACGACAACTCGACCCTGCTCGGCGAGTTGGACTTGCAACTCGTCGAGTCACTCCATAAATTTCAAGAATTCAACCATACGATAACATACCTAAAATTCCAGATGTTACATCACACCTTCCCAACTTCACATAGACACTTATTGATACGAGAGCATGTATGCGAAAGTTACGGGGTTTAGAAGTCGGCAAGGTGAAATTGTATATTTTGTGAGTTCTAAATTATAGATATGATATAACATTGTGGGATTAAAATCCCTGTGTACTCACAAGGATTCCCAACCTGACCCACTCAAGGTTATTTGTATCACAAGTAACGATACGAAGTTACATTACATTGAGAGATTAAAGAGATGTAGATCACTAGTGTAAATGAATGTAAGTTCTGTTTATGCTTATGATTCTGTATTGACGATGACATCCCAAATGTTTTAAAATGAATAAATATACATTTCTTTGGAAATGCTTTGATAACGTATTTATCATGTTTTAGTGGGAACAACTTCCGCAACATTTTCAGTAAAAGAGGTACTCTGATTTTTTAAAGCATAAACAAAATCGGTCTTTTCTAGCCGTGAAAATGCGGATGTCACAGTTGGTATCAGAGCATTAGTTTAAGGGAACTAGGAATGTTGACTTATTTTTAGACTTAAACTTAGAATGCTAACCAATGATTGTGAGGAGCGTGTCTAACAAAATTTAGGTAATACACCTGAATAGACACAAACATTAGCTTATTTAGGGAAAATGCTTAACATGCTTTTATGTGCCAAATGATTTATGATATGCATTATATGATCGGTTATATGGTCTACTGCCAACCGGATCTGGAAAACTTTATATGTTCAGGTTTCTAAACGTTTAATTACAGTATTAGAACTGGCATGTAACTTTTCGGAGTAATAAGGAGGATTACACGTCTAAATCTTCCTCTATCTATATTCTCATCTCGATACACCGAACGCCTGCTTTGGTGTGCAGAACATCATGGTGAAGACTTGTGTTGAATTGAGTGAATGGAGGAAGTCATAAGGATTACGATACTGAATGGTACCTATCGGAAGATATTGTAAGAGTGATATCATGCCTTTAGAATGCGTCTAATAAATAATACGTGTAGTACGGGAGAAGTACATGTTCGATTAGAAGAAAGAAAGATTTTTGGTATAAGCCATGAAGTTATCCCATCGTCTTCCGTTTCTATCACCAACCGAGTGAAGCAAAATTGATGATTGAAGATACACATGGAAGAAGTCCTAGTAGAGTCTAGGGAAAATTATATGATTGTTTGGACACATTTGTATGTGTTAAAATTGTTTATGTGATAATGACTTGGAGAACTACGAGACAATACTTGGGACGAGTATGAGTAGGTGTGAATGTTATTAGAGGCCTATACTACTAGAAGCACAGGACTCGCGCTTGGATCAGGGAAAGTCACAAGGTTACCAAGAAGCTAGTAACTGATACCGTTTTATTCAAATATGTCGTTACCATAGTTTCTATAATGACTAAGAAGATGATTGTTATTCCGACCCTAGTGTTCATATCGAATTGAGTCCGACTACGATGAGTATGTTACGTGGTTCAGAGAACCAAGTTGCATCTGACTTAAGCCGAAAGATTGAAATAAAAGATAATCAAAGCAATCGGTAGAGGTATCATGATAGTTTCTTGTATCTAAAAATGCTACCTTTTAAGATGTGATTAGAACATGAATGAAGGTATAGTCTGTTCTAGAATTTGACTCTAAAAGACCTGAGTCCAAGCAATGCATCATACAATGAGAGGTCATTAGAACATAACCCATCAGTCTATTATGATAATTGAAGTAAGAAGCTTATCTCAAGTTTGTTAAATAAGGAGTCTCCAATAAAGATCGAGACCGTGACATGAAGATAATGATTGGAAGTCTAACATGAGATAGAGAGCGGGTCCAAGATCGGGCACCGCCTGCAGTCAGGAAGTCTTAGAGTTAGATACTCGTTCGAAGAAACATCAAAGTTATGGTTATTACTTAGGATGAAGAGATAACATATGGAGTCATCATGTGAGCCCTGTTTCGTTGATGATTCCGAAACCTAATCATCCTAAGGGGAGATAATTTTAACGCTCGTAGATCCGGGCTAGTCAAGTTAGAGATAATAGGGGTTGAAAATGACTTTTCGAACAAAGATTATTTAGAATAAATCATCTTAACCAAGTTGTAGAATATGTATCAAGGGTTCCGTTCATATAAAGTATGCCGGAATCCGAGTTATAACGAAAAAGTTATGACCCGTCGAAGTTTTACGGCAAAACCAGCACGACACCGGGAGATGTAAATAATGAACTTTTGATAAATGACTTTTTAGCCTTAGTGATCTAAACAAAAGTTGTATTATACATTAAACCGAAAGCGTCCATAAAAAGAACACCCGAATCTGACTTCGTATGAGGAAGTTATGAATTTTCTAAGATTTGGCATAACAGTGCACGACCCGAAATTTGTATTTTAGTTTGAGTGTTTTTGGCTTGCGCGACCTAAATTAGAGTTGAAGATCTCGTTAATAGGAACTTAATGATAGAAAGACAGACGAAAACGGAGTCCGTGTGTAGAAGTTACGAATTTTATGCGGACATTTAACAATATAATCTCCTCCTACTGTTAAATTTAAGATTGATCAAGAACATCACCGATGAAGTCTAAATAAAAGTTTTAGATCTTGTTCTTACCTACGCGTGAATATAAATAATGATGAAAACGGAGCTCGTATGTGAAATTTACGAGGTTTAGAAGTTGGCAGGGTGCTGTACGAATCGAGTGACGTGCCTAAATATGGGCCAAGGCTTTCTCCTCAATGCAAGCCACCAGATGGAGACACCTGGCCATGGAATCGATGAGTTGGACCTCCTGCTTGACGAGTAGATCATGATTCCAGCCTATAAATAGAGGTGTAGGGTTCCCTCATTCTTCACACCTTCCCAACTTCATTTTCTCTCTCTACTTTCTCTCTTTAATCCCCCAAACTACCCTAAGCTTAGGCAAACCCCCTAGCACCCGAAGGAAGCCCCGAGGCTCCAAAAGCCCCGAGACAAGTGCCCTTCAGCTTAGAAACTCTTCTCCGGTGGAGCCCAATTTTCAGGAAAACCCGATGTAAGTGAGTTACGCCTAAACTATCTTTAGTATAGCGTATGTTTTAATATAGTAATGTTATTAGGACCTTATAATGAATATTTGGGCTATTATTTTGAGTTATATAAGTGTTTTTATAATATATTTTTAACCAATCGCGGTACGGGGAATCTGTTTTGAAGGGCCGCTTGGGTTGCTGGATTCAGAAGTGCTTTATGCAAAAATGATCCTGCCATCTGGTGTTTCATGTCTAGCCGTTCTTTGTACATAGTTGGTGAAAAGTATTGTGTTAACGCTTATATAATAGTAAAAATAGTTAGACTATTATTTAGTCTTATCAAGCATTAGACTAAACTCTAGTGGTAATGATACTAGGTTCTGTCACAGGAGTTGTTTAAAGTAATCGAAGTGTCGTCCAAGTACCGGGTCACCACCTTTTCAGGTGAGTGGATAGTCCCTTTCATGAACATGATTTTAATACATATATTAATTAAAGTATTAAATATATGTTAAAGAGTTTATGTTTGAGTGCATAGTCCCTTTCATTAACATGATTTTAATATAGGTATTGATTGAAGTATTAATTATATGTTTATGTGCGAGTTAATTGATGTTGCCTGAAATACATGTTAAAGAACATACCTAATTATATATGATGATTTAGGATAAAGAGTAAACCTAAATTAATTATGAGGAATATTAGGTAGTATTTTCTTACGCGTACGAGTGAGTTATACTCGGAGAATAGACCTTTAGTATATGTCATTGATCCGGGAGCATGGATTAGACGTAGTCATTGTCCCTAGTCCGAGAGTATGGATTGGACATAGTCAACTATCATTAATCTGGGAGTACGGATTAAGACATAGTCAGTTGTCCTTAGTCCGGGAGTATGGATTAAGACATAGTCAGTCGTCCTCAGTCCGGGAGTATGGATAGGACATAGTCATTCGTCGTTAATCCGGGAGAATGGATTTACACACGGATACTTGTCCCTAATCCGAGAGTATGGGTTGGGTACAATTATTGATCCGAGAGAATGAATTAGATCTGAGAGTATGGGTTTAGTAAGAGGTAAAATTTAAGGTCCGAGAGTATGCATAGTCTCGTTGTAAGGATTAACTGGTAGGAGTTTGGGCCGTTGGCCCGACAGCTGAAACAGCAACAGGAGGAGTAGCAGCATGAACTGCTATTGTTTGCTGTTTCTTAGAGGAACCTTGCGTACTCTGGGCCTTCCGCTTATTTTAGAATTTCTTTTTTACTTCCACCTCCACCTGCGACTTGCTCAGGAGTGGTAGCCTCCTCATCAGAGTTGTCTTCATGATCGATCAGGATATGCGCAAGACATTTGGCGCTGTCGTAGGTGTCTGGCTTCGCAGCCAAGACATTCCCTTTTGTTGGCTGGGTCAATCCCCAGATGAATCTCTCGATCTTTTTATTCTCCGGGGTAACCATTCCCGGACAGAGTAATGCCAGGTCATCGAATCTTGAAGTATAAGCGGCTATGTCGGAACCCTTCATCTTAAGGTTCCAGAGTTCGTGTTCTAGCTTCTGTATTTCACCCCGAGGGCAGTACTTTTCAAGTAGAAGCTCCTTCATAGCTTCCCAACCCATAGCATTTGCTACAGGTAGAGTTAAGGATTTGACTCGGCCGTTCCACCAAGTCGGGGCTTTGTCAAGGAAAGTGCAGGCGGCAAACTTTACTTTGTCAGACTCCGAACAGGCACATATTTCGAAGATTGATTCGATTTTCTTGAACCATCGAGTTAGGGAAATGACACCTCCAGTGCCATCGAAGGATGTGGGTTTCGCGTTCATGAAGTCTTTATAGGAACCCCCTCTTCGGTGTCCCTGGCTATCTTCTGGATTTTGGGGCTGGGGACCACCTCCTGAGCCACCGGGGTTCATTTGCGACATGGATGCCACCATTGCGGCAGTCAGAACTGTCTGAAGCGATGCAAGATCAAATTGAGGAGGAGGTGGTGGCGGAGGAGGATTGTTGTTGTTCTTCGAGCTAGGTCTCTTTCTTGGAGGCATCGTGATCTAAAAAGATCAGGAAAGAGAGGATCATAAGTCCTCTGAATTGAATCAAGAGATATGGAACAGGGGATATCTCATCAAGACAGATATAGCATTATATCAAGCGAATAAGCAGGAAAGAGTTATCAAGGCAGAACATTTTATCGCTAGAGGAATGATCAAGTAATAATGCGTATACGAGGATTTTCTACAAAGGATTGGCTCGAGAAATACTCCCATAGTATTTCTTGTCTCGTTGCAACGAAGACTCATTGTTTGGGTATTAGGTAAGTTTTAGGCATGTCGCACACCACAGTCAATCCCAAGCACATGTTGGTCGTGTCTCGAATGAATATAGTTGGCCAGGCTATATTGATCCTAGACACGACTACATAACTACCCAGGTTTAACCGTAGTACACAACACTCAATTACTTATGTTATGTTCTACTTGTGGTTACGGATCATGACGGTTCGGTATACTTGTATACTTTTGAAAATACTTGTAGTTTGAAGATACTTTTAATTCAGAGCACTTAGGCCTTTTAGTGTTTATAGTTTTATACCATGTAAGGTTTGGTATACTTCATTCACTATAAATAAGGGCTCTAATACCAATCTGTCACACCCCGAAAACCAAAGGCGGAAACATTTCCGGGGCGGACTCCACGTTGAGTATCAAATCCAATGCACATAGTAAGTAAAGTAAACAACCATTACATTACATATAGAAATTTACATTTGTTTCAAAAGTAAAGTTGTACAAGTGGTATACATATGCATCATATTAACAAAAGTAAAGATGAGATCTTCAGTATGCTCCGTCTTCTCCAAAAGGATTGTTGGGTACCTGTCTATCGCTGACCTAAGAATACAAGCAGTTTGAAAATCAGCATAAAGCTGGTGAGTTCATAAGATGTTTGTTTTTTGAAAATGTACTAGTTTCCTTTAGTTTACCAAAGAGGTTGTTATCCAAGAAAATCCCATATTTTCTTATGTAAATTTAGTTTAGTTAACACTTGTTACCAATTCGTTTATGTGTTGTATTTTACCCCAGGAAAATCCCATATTTTCCTAAATGTAAGACCGGTTGTATGTTATGGAGTATAGTTTAATACATAAAACTATATATTGAGAATCATGAGATTACTATACCGAACTAGATATAAGTTATGTAACGACGTAAATTTTAAAACCAATTTTTTTTTTCATTTTTACAAACCTCAAAACATCGAGTAATAATTTAGATTCCAATGTAAACAATATTGTCACGACCAATTACATAACAAAGATCACAAAAATGGTGTTCCCCGAGTGTGTGTACGATCACGCCGGCACCTTCCCACGGTCGTCGCTAGTACCTGAAACAGATAACACAACAACTGTAAGCATAAATGCTTAGTGAGTTCCCCAAAATACAACCTACGCACATACGCCTTTCCAGGCCCTGACCTTCCGGTCCATGTGTCTCAGGGGACTTCCGTCCCGACTGGGTAAACCTTCCGGTCCTACCCACGTCAACCTTACGGTCCATATTACAACGCCTTCCAGCCCATAACATATTCGCCTTCCGGCCCATAACATAATGCCTTCCGGCCCATATCAAGCATATCATACATGGCACATATAACGATTAACTTACCACACATAATGCATATATCTCATATCATATTCGACCTTCCGGTCACACAGTCAAACCCTTCCGGGTACAGTATAGTGAGAAGACTCACCTCGTATATCTTGATAACTCGCGAACCCTGGAAATCAATCGTGCTCGAACCCCCGAGCTATAATCCTCCTATAACATCATATATCTCTAATTAATACTTTTACCACTAAGGTTAACTATCCCTATCAAGTTAACACTGGTCAACTCTGGTCAACAGTCAATGGTCAATTTGACCGGACTCGGCGAGTGCACTAGAGCGACTCGGCGAGTCTAAGCGTTTTCACCAACTTGCAAGGATTTCCCTTTGACATGTCGAGTACTCCCCTGACTCGACGAGTTCCACCTGGTCATGAATCGCAGGGCCACCGCGACTCAACTCGCCGAGTCGCAAGGACAACTCGGCGAGTTCCAGCTCGACTCAGTCCACCTGTCAGTGCCTCTCTAACTCCCCGTGACTCACTGAGTCAACCATAACTCGGCAGGACCACTCACTAAGTGGTTAAAGACAATCTTCATGCTACTCGCCGAGTCTGTTCTTCAGACTCGGTGAGTCCATGCCATGCATCAACTCAAACTTGCTTCTGAGATCAGATCCGCTCCAGAAACTCATAGATCTGGCCCTCCTAAGCTCATTTATCACGTAAAGTCACAGTCTTGGCCACCATGCAACACTTACAAGGTTCTTTTTTGGAGAAATGACCAATAATAAGGCAACCCTAGCCTCCAACCCAAAAGGAAGGACATAAAGCATAGCATTTGGGACTTTCTGGACCTGCTAAGGTCCAGATCTAGGTACCATATCTCCATGGGACCTCTCACACTTCAATTACAAAGCAAATAAGGCAAGAAGAAACCCTAGATTTGACCATATCAACATAAACACGGAAATAAGCTCTGAAAGATACCTCAAGAAGCTTCCCTTGGCGAAATGGAAGTAGATCCAAGCTCCCAACTCTTCTAGCTTGACTTTCCCCCATCCTTTCTTGCAAAAACACACAAATTTGGTGAACAATAGCCTCTTATCTCACTCACAGGAACCCTTAGATGCTTTGGTGCTCTCAAGGATCAAGGTGGCCGTAATGAAGGGCCATAAGGTCCTTTAAATAGAGCTTAGGACCGGAAAATTAGGGTTTCATCAAACAGCGCGGACTCGCCGAGTCCATCCCTTGGGCTCGCCGAGTCCAGGCGCGAACCCGCGTCCATAACCGCGACCCTACTCGGCGAGTTCGAGCTCCAACTCGCCAAGTCCCCTCACAAAACACCAAAAATATGCGAATAAAAGATACTTGGAAATCCGAGCTGTTACAATTTAGTTTGATATACGTGAACTATAGATGGAAAGTAGTTTGAAAACCATGGGACTCACATCCCGTACTAAATACAAGACAATTTGATATACATGAAAATGTAGATTGAAAACCATGGGACTACCGTCCCGTACTAGATACAATATAGTTTGATATTCCTGGAAATATAGATTAAACACCTGTTGGATTAATGTCTAAGTCCATAACTATAATTGGTAAGACTTGACCCGACCCGGCATGGTCCATTTGGGTTGCATGGCATCATGCACTTGGATAGACTATAATGAGAGAAATAAGACACTTATGGTTATTAATATATTATAAGTTCTAGTATATTAATAATAAGAATAATAAGATTATTTAATTAGTATTGATCAAGAATTAATCTAGGATTAATTAAGTGATCAAAAGAAGACTAATTAAATATATGGGTTGATTGTGTAAATCATCCATACTTATATAGTGGGCTAATGCTCCATGGATTATCTAGTTGGGCCAAAACCCATATGATGCTCCATGGATGCTCCATGGTGTATTTGAACCCATGGATCCAAGGAAATGGAAAGTCATGACAATTAGAGTTTACCCTAATTGTATAACTATATAAGCATCTTATTCTTGAGGAAAATCGGCCACTAGTGAGTGAAAGAAAGGGCTAGCCGATTTCATGAAGTGTAGAATTCTCTCTAAGTTATTCCAAGTGCTTATGGTGTTGTGTGAACCATTTGAGGTGTCACACTTGGGGCACTAGGCACTCAAGCTTTATGAAGACATTCTACATCAAAGAGGTATGTATTTTATCTTGTTATATTGATAGTTTTGTATGCTAGATTAGGATAATACCTTGGATGTTCATATTCGCATGTATAATAGAGAAAAACATAGATCCAAGGTATTTAGGGTTGCATGTACACTTAGGAGTGTTAGAATGCTCATAACCCAACAAAACCATGGAACTACCGTCCCGTACTAGATACAGTATAGTTTGATATTCATGGAAATATAGATTGAAAACTATGGGACTACCGTCCCGTACTAGATATAGTATAGTTTGATATTCATGGAAATATAGATTGAAAACCATGGGACTACCGTCCCGTACTAGATACAGTATAGTTTGATATTCATGGAAATATAGATTGAAAACCATGGGACTACCGTCCCGTACTAGATACACTATAGTTTGATATTCATGGAAATATAGATTGAAAACCATGGGACTACCGTCCCGTACTAGATACAGTATAGTTTGATATTCATGGAAATATAGATTGAAAACCATGGGACTACCGTCCCGTACTAGATACAATATAGTTTGATATTCATGGAAATATAGATTGAAAATCATGGGACTACCATCCCGAATTAGATATATATACACTGAAATCATGGGAATAACATCCCGCACTGGATACAAGATCAATAGACTGGAAACCATGGGACTACCATCTCGTACTACATATGGAAACTATAGATAGAAAGTAGATATGGAATCGAAACAAAGTCTAAACAAAACCCAAAGCGATACCGTGAATAAAATTATATTAATATGTATTGTGAGTCAGGTAACCATGGTGATACGAAAACGAGACCTCCTTGACGCTTGTCAGACGTCGGACGATATCCAGAAATTTGTCACCCCAGGCGTGCCCGCCTAACTGTAGCTAGCAGTTAAGGTGTGGGATTGTCAGTCCCGAATAGATCTATTCACAAATTCCTCGCTCTCCCTCCAGGAGACTCTGGTTACACTTCCGGGGAGGATTTACTGAGCATCCAAAAAGGGTAGTAACGAACTCACAAGCTAGTACTAAACTATTAACGGGGTTCTCATATGATATCAAACATACAACTGATTATGAAATATAATACCGTGAATATAGATACATACAATGACACTATCTGGCAATACATTCAAAATGATACGGAGATAAACTGAACCGGACATAGTTTATCTAATAACTTTGTATACATATCGGTACGTGATGAAACAAGAATTAAAGAACCCTAAATTATTCCCATAATAATTTGATTAGTTTAGTTATTTCGTTAACTGGAATTCATAAAGTTGTGGTTGATAAATCATCCCGTATGCTCAGCATAATACATAAGGGGTACAGGTATTTATAAGTTTGCCAGATATTATTTGAAACAAATCAATGTTATGAATTGAAAACATTTGTAATTTGCTTGTATCCCCCCCTGAAAACATTGAAAAACCATTGAAAAAGGTTAGGGGTATGAACTCACCAGACGAGAAACGTGACGATTTCGGATGCTAAACGTTGCTTCGGGGCTTGAAAACGTACGAGATTCCTATCTATAATGAAAAGATACACATTTGTATCTAATTAGGACTTAGATTATTTAATTGTTAGGGACAAACACTTTTAGTCGCGGAAAAACCCCATTGCAAGCGTTTGGAGGGACCCGGGTGGCGTTTAAGAACTTGTATGACCGGGAAATGGAATTTACTCTTCAAGAGTAAACTGATACAAGATTTTTCGGCCAATAACACCCATTCCCCATGATTTTACGGCCGTAAACTCATGGTGGGGTGGTTTATGGTGCAAAGTGGCTTCAAACACTAGGGGATAATTGCTAGACTTGGGTTTTTGGCTTTGGAATGGATTATAACACACATAGGGACTATTTATTGGAGTTTATGGCTGTAAACTTGGAGTTTACGGCCGTAAACTCCCCCACACATAGAATCCTTAATGTTTTAGGTCCTTAAACACTCACATGTGATTCTAATGATTTTTTTCCTAGCCTTGTATGGATTCTTGAGGGACTTTGGACAAGGTTTTTGGAGTTTATGGCCCTTGAACCCCCCTCACGGCCGTTAACTCCCTTGATGTGTGATTTATTATGTTGTAAGGTCCAATACTTGTTTGTAAACACTTCTAGAATTTATCTCAAGGCTTTAGGTGTGTTAAAGTGGCATTTTAACACATTTAGAGGAGTTTACTTTCCAAGAACAATGAGTTTACGGACCAAGCATGTGCCTTGGCCGTAAACTCCCATTTACTCCTCAAAAGTTATGTTCAAGGTGTTCCAAGGCTAAATCCATAATTCTACAAGTCGTATCTAAGCCTTGTTGGTGTTTTGGAAGGGTTTAAGGGCATAAAAACCCCATTTATATGTGTTTACGGCCCAAGCATTCTCCAGGGCCATAAACACATGAACAAGGCTCTAAATCATGGTTTAAGGCATTCTAGGTCCACTCCATAAAGTCATCTAGCCATATCTAAGGTCCAATTGTGGTTTGAAAGGGTTTTGTTGCTCCAAAACCACCCATTTATATGAGTTTACGACCTAGGACTGTTCTAGGGCCGTAAACTCATGATAATGGTCCTAATCCACGGTTTAAACTCGAATTTGAAGGCTAGAGAGGTTGCATAACAAGTTAGGGAAGGTACCTCAAAGATTTGGAGCCTTAAAATGATGATTTGGACCCTTAAACTTGGATTTAGGAGAGAGGTTAGGGAGAGAGTAGAGAGAGGAAGCAAAAGTTTCAAATGAATGTTTAAAAATGTTTAAATAGGTCCCAAAATTTGGACACGGAGAAATTCTACCCGATACCGGCACTAAACGGGGCTTTAGGTCGCACCCGATTAAGTTTCCGTAACCCGACGGGGACATTTCTAAACTTTTTGAAATAAACATTTTTGGGTTAATTTCATGAGTTCCTAAGGGGTTTGGACACTTATTAGATTATAATAAACATATAATTTTAAATAATTTAACCCAAAATGAAAATGGAACGAATTGATAAACGACGAATTTTTACGGGTAGAACGGGTTTTCGACAATGGAAAACTTCGGGTTGTTACATTGAGTTTTCTCATGATTCAGCTCTTCGGGACAAACCCTAACCAACTCGTCGAGTCGGCTCATCTACTTGGTGAGTTCATCCAGAATCACTAATCATTCAGATGATTTCAACCAGATCAATCACTCCAAACACTAGATCTACCATCTTAAGGCTCAATAATCACGTAAAGCTTCAATCTTTACGTTCATGCGTGATGTTATTGCTCTAAAATGCTAATACATTCCCTTCATGGATGATTAATTCCAAAAACTCAGATATGGAGGGATAAAGCTGGGACATCTAGACTCTAAGGACCTCACAAGGTCCAGATCTGAGGTCTAGACTCTTTGACAACTCATGCTACTCAAAAACCCAAACAAAAGATGGCAAAAAACCCCCCCTAAAACTCCATAGATATAAGAGCTATCCAAAATAAAAAGAGAGGTGAAGACTTCATACCTTCCTCAAGAGCTCTGGACTATAAATCACTAGATCCAGCAACCTTACCTCCAGCTCCTTGCTTGATAATGTCATCCTCTTCCTCAAATGATGCACAAGAACCACAATATAATCTTCTCCCTTACTCTCTAGCTCAAATAGCAATTAGGGTTTGCTCTCAGGGGTATAGGGTAACTGATGAGGTGGAAATATGGGCATAAGTTCCCTTATATAGGCCCCAAACCCGAGAAATTAGGGTTTCTCTTCCCAGCACCAACTCGGCGAGTCTGCCTCCCGACTCGTCGAGTCCATTCATTAAATCCCACACGACAACTCGACCGGCGATTTGGACTCGCAACTCGTCGAGTCACTGCATAAACCTCAAGAATTCAACCATACGATAACATACCTAGAATTCCGAATGTTACATCACACCTTCCCAACTTCACGTAGACACTTATTGATCCGAGAGCATGTATGCGAAAGTTACGGGGTTTAGAAGCCGGCAAGGTGAAATGTATATTTTGTTTTCTTGTTATACCTGCAATAGAAGCTGGAAAAACGAATTTGTTGCTGTCTGATCATCAGGCTCGGCGAGTCCATAAAGGGACTCGGCGAGTCCATGCCTAAAAAGTGATCAAATCGATCCAACTCGCCGAGTTGGTTCATGCACTCGACGAGTTGGACCCCAGACAACATATTTTTCGAGTTTTTTGGCTAGAAATGGTCTAGGAACATTACCCTAAGTTGTTTTTGAACTTATAAACTTGTTTTTTATGTGGTAATGTTCATGCTAATCCATTTTCAAAGATAATTGTCAATAGATTCATGTTTTGTATTAGTTTAAGGTTTAGACTAATTACATGAAAAAGTTTGATTTGAATTATCTTGTTCTTATGAGTTGCTTAGATTAATAGAAAAGTTAATTGAAATAGTTGTTTTCAATCCATTTTAGTCTAAGAGTTGAGTATAAAATGTGTTTGTGTAACTTGTCCTCAAGTTACATGAAGAGTCACATTAAAGACTCATAAAACTCATAAAAGTTGGTAAAGGTTACAAAATGAAGAGTCTAGTTCTAATTAATTGGAGTTATGACTCCATAATTTGTCCTCAAGTTATGGAGGACCAAGAGTCTCTTCATTAAATAAAAATATAATAATAAAAAAAATGTGTAACCTTAATTAATTCCATAAGTTATAAAATAAAGAAAAGTTAATTCTTTTATTAATTTAAAGTCTTCCATAATTTGTCCTCAAGTTATGGAACTTGAAGAGTTTTTTGATTAAAACTACTTTAAACACATAAGTTATGGAATTAATTAGTTTTGAATAGTTTCAAAACTTTCCCTCAAGTTTTGGAATTTGTAAAGTTTTCTCTTATGAATACTTTAATTCCAAGTTATCCCTTAGAATTTTAAAAGTTAAAATTCAACCCTTATACTTTATAATATTATAAGTTAATAATATATATATGTATAAGAGTAAAGTCGGTCTTACCGCTAGTACGCCTCATTCACGAAGCGGTCTATAAGGTGGTATAAGGTTGTTGCCTATAAAATGGCAACTTAATGGGTGTCCACTCTCACCCACCGCTTGCTTGACCGGTGGAGGGTCGTTAGCCGAACGGGTTTGACAGGACTATAATTCTCCCTTCATTAAAAGTATTAATGATAAATACTAAGTAACTAAACTCTTAATAATTCCCAATCTTAGTTACTTAGGGAAAATATGAATAAAGTGCTAATCCATGAAATTACACTTTGCACTTTGTTTAAGTCGTTTAGTGGAGCGTGTGTGGTTAACCGGCACACTAACTTGGACTTAACAAGGTAGGTAAAGGGTGACTTAATATTTATCATGGTATCGATGGAGCATGTGTGGTTAACCGGCACATCGATTGAGGGGTAATCTATTAAGGGTACCAAGTAATTTGCATGGTTACTTCACACCTTGTTTTGTGATCCTCGGCATCCCAGTCACAAAACCTGAAGGGCACACTCGAGATTGAAACATGCCATTGAACAGTTCAATGAATCTCGAAAGATCTAGGAGTTTCAAAACCAATTAAAACCTAATAATACATTTCGTTTATCTTGGTGGAAATTGGTGAATCGTCATTCACCTACCTTCAAATTATTTTATAGCTTGGATTACGGCATACCTCTTCTAAGTTATAAAAATAGTTTGTTGGGTCCTAGCCTTAATATTTCATATTGGGTGTCATATTAAGGACTTTAAAATCAACTATCTTGAATATCTCCCAAAAAATGTCTGGTTTAGACATTTATGATCTTCCCAAATCTCTTGAAACAAGCTTTCCTAAATGAAGATGATGTTCCCTGGAAATCATACTTCTTTTCACCTCCTCCAATTATTCTCCCTACCCCACAAGTTCTTGAAAAGTTTAAGGTCACTCGAGCCCTATTGGCAAGTAAAGGTCTAGGTGTGGTCACATCTTGGAGATATAGTCACATATTGACAAGTCGGGAGAGTTGGGTGTCAAAGTCTTGAGAAAGTTGGTGGTTCAACTACTTTCTAAGTCACATAGTGAGTTCTTTTGGAACACCTATGAAACAGACTATGACAAGACCCTTTAATGATCTTATCTATTTGCTAAGATCAACTTCCTGAAACTTTATGGACATTGACAATGGTGACACTGGAAATATAGAAAAAGCATTCTCTTCCCAAGGAAAGGGATTGACCATAGTCAACTAGGTTGACCAAATGGTAAAGAGAAAAGGCTAAGACTGTAATATTCCCGTGTACCATTATCAAAGGGTCCATATGTTTATATTGCCAAAGGAAGGGTCATTAGCTGTGAAGCTGCCAAATTTACCTAAGGATGTTAAAGTCAATAAGGTTGACTCTACTTCAGGTAAAGTCCATTAATCTAACTCTGTTAAGTTTCTATTATGAGATTCCTGATACATGATGTGACTGGGTCACATGGTAATGTTTTAAGAATCAAAGAAAAGTAAAGGAACTCAAAGAAAGAATATGCTGAATCTGATCGCATAGATGGATTTCTATCGCGTAGTTTGAAAATCGGATTCTTGAGCTACTTCTTAGGAGTTATGAGATATTTCTTAGGAATAGATAACAACAAGTTTTCATATGGATTGTAAGGATAAGTTTTTCCGCATAGTTTTAAAATAAAAGAAAATTTTTGATTTTAGTTATTTTAAAATATCCTTACAATGGCATTTGAGGAAAAATTGTTGCTTATATGATTCCATTAATAGCAAGAGTGGAAATATGAAATTGATTCCTTCATTTGTGCTAATGTCTAAATTTACCAAATAAGGAAAGATTCTCATCATCCAAAGTCTTAATTGGATCGGGACTTGGAATCATGCAAGTTGTATAGCATGATGAATGAGAACTTTCAAGTATTGGAAAAAATTAAGACTAATTACTTGTTCACATGGATGTGTGAGTCAAGTAATGGACTAAGGGATCGAGTACATAGTCATGTGCACTGATTAAATCCACCACAAAAGATATAAGGCTATTCGTCATAGTTTACTAAATCTCAGTAAATATGATTATACTTACAAGATTAAGTGTAACTCTGAGACATTGGAAAAGGTTCCAATGCATGGCAGAGCGGATAAGAAGAATCAAATTAGGCAGAAGGATAAAAGTTTCGCAAATCTGAAAAGATGGGAGAGTACTTTAGTATCAGCTTTGTGATCATCTCAATGATTAAGAAACCATATCAAAATTAGTTCTCTAAGGAAGTCTTAGTGCATTCTTATGACTAAGAAGAAGGGATCTTGAATTGTTGAAATGGTTAAATCAAGAAGATGAGTCATACTTCGTTCCAATACAAGTCTTAGAGTCATACTCCAAGATTGTAATTTGAGTGACATGTCTTTAAGAAGGTTTAAAACATGTGTCAAATGTAAGAGTAAAAGTGTCCTACTCTTGTTCATTTGAAGTTGGTAAGTTGTGATGTTTTGGATAAAACAAAGACCAACTTAGGCCAACTTTGTGAAGTGTTTGTCTTGATTAGAATCTACACTATCTCTTGAATATCTGACAAGAGAGTCTTATATGTCAAGAGGACAGTGGGAGTCTTAAAGGTCTTGAAAGTCTCAAGAACTAATCAAGAATAAAACTTAAAGTTCCTCACTAGCACACAACTTGAGGTTTATAACCTATCGTGTTGACATATTCTGTGCCCATTCCAGTTAAAGTTAGCTTTGCATATGAGTTCTTAGAGTTCTCAATGTGTTGCACAACAACTTGGAAGCAATGGCAGGACCTTGAGCTGCCTGGTGGCAAGAAGTTAAGATTGAGTTCAGTCCATATGAGTTCGGATTTGTCATTATCCTTGTCTTGTGACTATGGTTTTGACAATTCACATGGATAAGAACACATACACCATTAAATCTAAGTGTCATAAGGCTTCTCTCCGATTCATGAAAATGATGGTGAGGAAACACTTTCACTAAGTAGATTTTAGTTATATAGCAATTGTGATATTTGCATTCTCAAAGTCGTTAGTGGAGCGTGTGTGGTTTACCGGCACACTAACCTGGACTTGTGAGAAGTGGCAAAAAGGTCTAACCATTATGATTACGGCATCCCTCTTCATAATTTTTTAGACACACAAGTGTGCTATCTAAGCGGAGGTGTATGATTTTGATAAAGTTCTATCAAAACAATCCAGTATCAGAAATCTGAACTTTGGTAAGAAAGTCAATAAAGTATTAATTTCTAGAAGTCGAGCTTTCTGAGTACATGTCAAAGCTAGTGGGAGCATAAGGGTTATGCTAATAATCATCATGTTAGTGGGAGCATGATAATTATGATAAGTATTGCAAGTTAGCAATGTTAATTATAGAAAACAAAAGTTTCAACTGGGAAAGAGTTGTTTTGCTATAATTAAGGGAGAGGAAATTATACTTCATCTCAAATCTATAAGCTTAGATCGTGAGGTTTTAATCATTTAGTCAAGGATATATATATATGAATTTCATGTTGGAATGGTTCAATATAAGGAAATTCTGTATATGGGTCCATTATTTGCGTTCTAAAATTCGATTATGATTACGACATCCCTTTTCATAATCTGAATTATGACAACTTGGCAAATAGAAATGGAAATGTTATAGCAAAAGACTGGTTTAGTCTTTATGTGAGACATCATGAATCGTGTCCCATATGCTTCGGATATAGGATCGATTACATGTGCTATAGTTATCCGTTCTAAAAGTTTCCAAATGCCTGGGGCATTAAGAAGGGAAAAGGTTTAGAACTGGATATGACTAAAAGGATTAAACAATTGTCGAGGACAATCTAAGGTTTACCAAAGATTGGTTGCTCAAGGACAGTTGGAAGTATAGTGATAATTCTGGAAGGACCATATTGACATAATCTGTAAGGAGACAACTCTTTTTCAGAAGTGATAGTCAAAATGGAATCTGGAAATGTTTCAAAGTTAGAATTTTCAATCTGTTTAAGATTAGGAAACTTAATGCAAGAAGGTTGTTTCCAAGGAGTTGATCTCCTTTGGAATACTCTGTAATGATTGTTGTCAAGTCTTTCTGACTTTGTGCATAATCATTACAAGAGTAACAATGCATATAAGTTTAGAATCTAACAGATTTCAGTAAATGACATGAATTTGGAATTCTTGTATTTACAGTAAGGATTTGGGAGTGTGAAAAGAGAATCATTGAAGTTATGTTCAATTGATCTAGTTCACAAAGTAAAGATCATAGACAAACATAGTATGCATACTTGGTGTATGGCATGACTAGTGTTTAGAAAACATAGTGTACATGCTTGGAGCATGGGACAACTATTGTTTTAAATTCAAGAATAAAGTTGATAGCTGAAACAGTATACAATGAATAATGTGTAATCATATGGTGATAAATAAAAGGTGTTTTATTTATGTGCATAGGTTTTGATACCATATTGGATTCAATTATTATTGTGTTTCACTTTGCATGTTTTGACTTCCCGAATAAACTAGGTTATTCTTCCGGAATGACTAAATTATTCAAACCATCCACAGTCGGTCATATGTTGGAAGTAGATATGAATTAAGACTGTCATGGGTTGGCTTGTAGAGGTCTAAGGTGTTGGACAAAGGGCTACAACACTCATGAGTGCTCATAAGTTCTGAGTATTGGATTCAACCCGCGCTCATTGGAATCACTTCATGGATTTTATCACGAGTGATCATGAGACGATAATATCTTATATTCTTCAAACCTAGAGATATGAGTTGTTACTATGATTTGGTTGTACATTGATTGCACGAAACCGCATTTGGTAAATCGGTGCTATAAAACGTGCCTTTGTGTATGATTCAACAAGTAGTAGAACAAGCCATATGAGTCGAAGTTTATCCATTCCTTTTACCTTCGGGATAAAAGCGATATCTGTGGGCCCCTCGATGATTTGATGATGACAAATGGAAGTGCTCGGCCGGGCCAGGACAGATTTGATTTGTTCAATTAGTCAGTCGTCATAAATCGGAAATCGGGAAACAACAAATGGACAGAGAGAATGATTATAATCCATGTCTCAGTCCATATGATATCTAGAATGGAGGAATATATGATCCATTATCTAATGGACAAGTCATTGACAAATGTCAAAGTTTATCGACAAGGTCAGAGTTCGACAGAAGCTTTTGAGAGCTATGATTTCCAGTTGGTTCCTGAAGTCATACGCAATAATAGTTTTAAACTTATCCAAGTGGGAGACTGTTGGATTAATGTCTAAGTCCATAACTATAATTGGTAAGACTTGACCCGACCCGGCATGGTCCAGTTGGGTTGCATGGCATCATGCACTTGGATAGACTATAATGAGAGAAATAAGACACTTATGGTTATTAATATATTATAGTTCTAGTATATTAATAATAAGAATAATAAGATTATTTAATTAGTATTGATCAAGAATTAATCTAGGATTAATTAAGTGATCAAAAGAAGACTAATTAAATATATGGGTTGATTGTGTAAATCATCCATACTTATATAGTGGGCTAATGCTCCATGGATTATCTAGTTGGGCCAACACCCATATGATGCTCCATGGATGCTCCATGGTGTATTTGAACCCATGGATCCAAGGAAATGGAAAGTCATGACAATTAGAGTTTACCCTAATTGTATAACTATATAAGCATCTTATTCTTGAGGAAAATCGGCCACTAGTGAGTGAAAGAAAGGGCTAGCCGATTTCATGAAGTGTAGAATTCTCTATAACTTATTACAAGTGCTTATGGTGTTGTGTGAACCATTTGAGGTGTCACACTTGGGGCACTAGGCACTCAAGCTTTATGAAGACATTCTACATCAAAGAGGTATGTATTTTATCTTGTTATATTGATAGTTTTGTATGCTAGATTAGGATAATACCTTGGATGTTCATATTTGCATGTATAATAGAGAAAACATAGATCCAAGGTATTTAGGGTTGCATGTACACTTAGGAGTGTTAGAATGCTCATAACCCAACAAAACCATGGAACTACCGTCCCGTACTAGATACAGTATAGTTTGATATTCATGGAAATATAGATTGAAAACTATGGGACTACCGTCCCGTACTAGATACAGTATAGTTTGATATTCATGGAAATATAGATTGAAAACCATGGGACTACCGTCCCGTACTAGATACAGTATAGTTTGATATTCATGGAAATATAGATTGAAAACCATGGGACTACCGTCCCGTACTAGATACAATATAGTTTGATATTCATGGAAATATAGATTGAAAACTATGGGACTACCGTCTCGTACTAGATACAGTATAGTTTGATATTCATGGAAATATAGATTGAAAACCATGGGACTACCGTCCCGTACTAGATACAGTATAGTTTGATATTCATGGAAATATAGATTGAAAACCATGGGACTACCGTCCCGTACTAGATACAGTATAGTTTGATATTCATGGAAATATAGATTGAAAACCATGGGACTACCGTCCCGTACTAGATACAATATAGTTTGATATTCATGGAAATATAGATTGAAAATCATGGGACTACCATCCCGAATCAGATATATATACACTGAAATCATGGGAATAACATCCCGCACTGGATACAAGATCAATAGACTGGAAACCATGGGACTACCATCTCGTACTACATATGGAAACTATAGATAGAAAGTAGATATGGAATCGAAACAAAGTCTAAACCAAACCCAAAGCGATACCGTGAATAAACTTATATTAATATGTATTGTGAGTCGGGTAACCATGGTGATACGAAAACGAGACCTCCTTGATGCTTGTCAGACGTCGGACGATATCCAGAAATTTGTCACCCCAGGCGTGCCCGCCTAACTATAGCTAGCAGTTAAGGTGTGGGATTGTCAGTCCCGAATAGATCTATTCACAAATTCCTCGCTCTCCCTCCAGGAGACTCTGGTTACACTTCCGGGGAGGATTTACTGATCATCCAAAAAGGTTAGTGTCGAACTCACAAGCTAGTACTAAACTATTCATGGGCTTCTCATATGATATCAAACATACAACTGATTATGAAATATAATACCGTGAATATAGATACATACAATGACACTATCTGGCAATACATTCAAAATGATACGGAGATAAACTGAACCGGACATAGTTTATCTAATAACTTTGTATACATATCGGTACGTAATGAAACAAGAATTAAATAACCCTAAATTATTCCCATAATAATTTGATTAGTTTGGTTATTTCCTTAACTGAAATTCATAAAGTTGTGGTTGATAAATCATCCCGTATGCTCAGCATAATACATAAGGGGTACAGGTATTTATAAGTTTGCCAGATATTATTTGAAACACATCAATGTTATGAATTGAAAACATTTGTAATTTGCTTGTATTCCCCCCTGAAAACATTGAAAAACCATTGAAAAAGGTTAGGGGTATGAACTCACCGGACGAGAAACGTGACGATTTCGGATGCTAAACGTTGGTTCGGGGCTTGAAAACGTACGAGATTCCTATCTATAATGAAAAGATACACATTTGTATCTAATTAGGACTTAGATTATTTAATTGTTAGGGAGAAACACTTTTAGTCGCGGAAACACCCCATTGCAAGCGTTTGGAGGGACCCGGGTGGCGTTTAAGGACTTGTATGACTGGGAAATGGAATTTACTCTTCAAGAGTAAACTCATACAAGAGTTTTCGGCCCATAACACCCATTCCCCAAGATTTTACAGCCGTAAACTCATGGTGGGGTGGTTTATGGTGCAAAGTGGCTTCAAACACTAGGGGATAATTGCTAGACTTGGGTTTTTGGCTTTGGAATGGATTATAACACACATAGGGACCATTTATTGGAGTTTATGGCTGTAAACTTGGAGTTTACGGCCATAAACTCCCCCACACATAGAATCCTTAATGTTTTAGGTCCTTAAACACTCACATGTGATTCTAATGATTTTTTTTCCTAGCCTTGTATGGATTCTTGAGGGACTTTGGACAAGGTTTTTGGAGTTTACGGCCCTTGAACCCCCCTCATGGCCGTGAACTCCCTTGATGTGTGATTTATTATGTTGTAAGGTCCAATACTTGTTTGTAAACACTTCTAGAATTTATCTCAAGGCTTTAGGTGTGTTAAAGTGGCATTTTAACACATTTAGAGGAGTTTACTCTCCAAGAACAATGAGTTTACGGCCCAAGCATGTGCCTTGGCCGTAAACTCCCATTTACTCCTCAAAAGTTATGTTCAAGGTGTTCCAAGTCTAAATCCATAATTCTACAAGTCGTATCTAAGCCTTGTTGGTGTTTTGGAAGGGTTTAAGGGCATAAAAACCCCATTTATATGTGTTTACGGCCCAAGCATTCTCCAGGGCCATAAACACATGAACAAGGCTCTAAATCATGGTTTAAGGCATTCTAGGTCCACTCCATAAAGTCATCTAGCCATATCTAAGGTCCAATTGTGGTTTGAAAGGGTTTTGTTGCTCCAAAACCACCCATTTATATGAGTTTACGACCTAGGACTGTTCTAGGGCCGTAAACTCATGATAATGGTCCTAATCCACGGTTTAAACTCGAATTTGAAGGCTAGAGAGGTTTCATAACAAGTTAGGGAAGGTACCTCAAAGATTTGGAGCCTTAAATTGATGATTTGGACCCTTAAACTTGGATTTAGGAGAGAGGTTAGAGAGAGAGTAGAGAGAGGAAGCAAAAGCTTCAAATGAATGTTTAAAAATGTTTAAATAGGTCCCAAAATTTGGACATGGAGGAATTCTACCCGATACCGGCACTAAACGGGGCTTTAGGTCGCACCCGATTAAGTTTCCGTAACCCGGCGGGGACATTTCTAAACTTTTTGAAATAAACATTTTTGGGTTAATTTCATGAGTTCCTAAGGGGTTTGGACACTCATTAGATTATAATAAACATATAATTTTAAATAATTTAACCCAAAATGAAAATGGAACGAATTGATAAACAACGAATTTTTACGGGTAGAACGGGTTTTCGACAATGGAAAACTTCGGGTTGTTACATTGAGTTTTCTCATGATTCAGCTCTTCGGGACAAACCCTAACCAACTCGTCGAGTCGGCTCATCTACTTGGTGAGTTCATCCAGAATCACTAATCATTCAGACGATTTCAACCAGATCAATCACTCCAAACTCTAGATCTACCATCTTAAGGCTCAATAATCACGTAAAGCTTCAATCTTTACGTTCATGCGTGATGTTATTGCTCCAAAATGCTAATACATGCCCTTCATGGATGATTAAGTCCAAAAACTCAGATATGGAGGGATAAAGCTGGGACATCTAGACTCTAAGGACCTCACAAGGTCCAGATCTGAGGTCTAGACTCTTTGACAACTCATGCTACTCAAAAACCCAAACAAAAGATGGCAAAAAAACCCCCCGAAAACTCCATAGATATAAGATCTATCCAAAATAAAAAGAGAGGTGAAGACTTCATACCTTCCTCAAGAGCTCTGGACAGTAAATCACTGGATCCAACAACCTTACCTCCAGCTCCTTGCTTGATAACGTCATCCTCTTCCTCAAATGATGCACAAGAACCACAATATAAGCTTCTCCCTTACTCTCTAGCTCAAATAGCAATTAGGGTTTGCTCTCAGGGGTGTAGGGTAACTGATGAGGTGGAAATATGGGCATAAGTTCCCTTATATAGGCCACAAACCCGGGAAATTAGGGTTTCTCTTCCCAGCACCAACTCGGCGAGTCTGCCTCCCGACTCGTCGAGTCCATTCATTAAGTCCCACACGACAACTCGACCCTGCTCGGCGAGTTGGACTCGCAACTCGTCGAGTCACTGCATAAACCTCAAGAATTCAACCATACGATAACATACCTAAAATTCCGAATGTTACATCACACCTTCCCAACTTCACGTAGACACTTATTGATCCGAGAGCATGTATGCGAAAGTTACGGGGTTTAGAAGCCGGCAAGGTGAAATGTATATTTTGTGAGTTCTAAATTATATATATGATATAACATTGTGGGATTAAAATCCCTATGTACTCACTAAGTTTCCCAACCTGACCCACTCAAGGTTATTTGTATCACAGGTATCGATACGAAGTTACATTACATTGAGAGATTAAAGAGATGTAGATCACTAGTGTATACGAATGTAAGTTCTGTTTATGCTTATGATTCTGTATTGACGATGCAACCCAAATGTTTTAAAATGAATAAATATACATTTCTTCAGAAATGCTTTGATAATGTATTTATCATGTTTTACTGGGAACAACTTCCACAACATTTTCACTAAAAGAGGTACTCTGATTTTTTAAAGCATAAACAAAATTGGTCTTTTCTGGCCGTGAAAATGGGGATGTTTTAGTTGGTATCAGAGCGTTAGTTTAAGGGAACTAGGAATATGGATTTATTTTTAGACTTAAACTAAGAATGCTAAGCAATGATTGTGAGGAGTGTGTCTAACAAAATTTAGGTAATACACCTGAATAGACACAAACATTAGCTTATTTAGGGAAAATGCCTAACATGCTTTTATGTGCCAAATGATTTATGATATGCATTATATGATCGATTATATGGTTTGTTGCCAACCGGATCTGGAAAACTTTATATGTTCAGGTTTCTAAAAGTTTAATTACGGTATTAGAACTGGCATGTAACTTTTCGGAGTAATAAGGAGGATTACATGTCTAAATTGTCACACCCCGAACCAGACGGTGGAAACGTCCGAGGGCTCACGTGACTTTAATTGAATATCATCACAATGAATATACATGAATCTTAACATAAGCATCACCATGCATCAATATATTACAACTAGAATTTTTCACATCAAGTACATTGTTTTATCATTACACATTCATAACATAAATTGTTTGAGTGCTTTTAACAACATAACATCTAACATTACTTCATATTACTCTTCCGCTTACCTGTTACCTGAGAATACAAGTTATTTTGGAAAAACGTCAACACATGAAATGTTGGTGAGTTCATAAGCAATGTTGTGATAAAATGATTTGTGTAGTTGGTAAAACCCAGAAAATCCGATATTTTCTGAAAAAACTTTTGTTTATCAAAGTGTGAAGATCCATAAGTTGATGCATGAATGATTTCAAAAACACACACACACACACACACATATATATATATATATATATATATATATATATATATATATATATATATATATATATATATATATGAAGGGTATTTTGTATTATAGTTATTAAATTTCGAACGAGTAGTATTGAGTTCCCCGAAAAACCCGATGTTTTCCGATGTTGAAATGTATTCATGATTACTGATTTTTGTATTGTCTTAACAAATGAATATTTATTAATCCACATTGTATATCGTCCTAGTTTTGTCTACTTTGATTTCTCGTAAGCCTTAATGAACGAAGAGAAGGGGAGCATTATGCCCCACTACTATCGTAAGTGCTTTAGGCTGTCGTGGATGCGAAAGACAAGATGGTCCAACTCGCATTTGATTCCTTTGACCTTACTAGATTTTCTAACATGACACTTTGGCCCACTAGCACATAAAAGTTGTTGAAAGTCCTTTTATAAAATATTGGGTCATTGAAGGCCCAATAACATATAAGCGTTATCCCTTTAGGCCCAAAGATCATGTTAGTGGGCTTGCAAGGCCCAACAAGCATGATTTGAAACTCACAAGCCCAAAGTTTGTAGATTTACTCATTATAGTCATCACGTATCTATTGAAGTGTTTTGATTTGATGATTGTTGTTTTGTATTGATTCGAGACCGAATCAATACGTTTATAACGATATTTGGTGTTGAATGTGTAATTGTTTTCCGTTTTGTCGGTAGTCGTGGATCTTGTATTTTGTCTTAATGGATTAATTTGTTTAAAAGTAGAATTTTACCTTTACTACCTCTCTTATATAAAAATAACACTTTTAGTCCTTTATATAAAAGAATTTCATTTTTAGTCCTTAAAACATTTTCTTGACACTTTTGTATCATAAACTTGTTGAAAAGACAGTTTTAACCCAAAATTTGTTTTGTTAACAACTTTAGCCCTTCCAGAATGGTATTTCTTGGTTAGAACCCCATTTTTTGTAACTTTTACAGTTTTGGCCCAAAATCTAAAAAGTTTACATTTTTGGTCCTTTTGGAGTTGAAAAGCATTTTTGACCTTTGAAATAGTTTTATTACACTTCTTATCCCCTGTTTTGCAGAATGTTACATTTCAACCCCTTTAAACTTCAAAATTCACAATTTTGGGCTTATTGGGCTGAAAAGCCCAAATTTAGCCCATTAAGCTAAAAATTTGCATTTCAAGTCCTTTGAAAATTTTAATCTTCAGAAAAATGATTATAGAAACTGTTTTGATCCTTTTGACCCTCAAGAAAACGTGACTTGACAGTTTTTAACCCATGTTTTGTATTTTATGAAAATTTAAGCCCTAAAATGGGTTTTATGCTAGAATATGTTTATCATAACCTTATAAGCTATTTTTCTTGACTTGATTAGTGTAAAACAACTTAGATTATGTTTGTTTCCTTTCTCATGTCATAGATCTCGAGTTAACATCCCTTTTGGTTATGTTTTTATCACAAAAACACATAAAATCACACACATAGATGCAAAAAATCACACATAGCATACATATACACATAGATCTACACATTTTCTTGTATTCTCCCCTATAAAACATATGAAAACCGAAAAGAGAGGGGTATGAAGCTCACCTTGAGTTGTGTTTTCGGTTTTGAAGAGAGAAGATGAGGAAATTTCGATCCTAGTAAGCTTCCTTGGAGGATCTCGAACTTAGATGCTTCTAAGGTGCAAGTTCACAAGTTTGATTAGATTTAGAAGAGATTTTGATGAAATGAAGTAGCTAGATCATGGATTAGTCATCAACTTATCTTAGATGATTAATTACTTGTTGAAAACCTCTTGAAACTCAAGCAAATTTCGAGATTTTTGGATGAAAAAGACGGGATGAGTCTTGAGTGATTTAGAGAGAGTTTTGTGAGGTGTGTGTGTTTATTCTCTTGCTCTCAGCAGAAGGAAAAAGAGAGAGGGAAAGAGAGAAGATTGATGAGATGTTTACTTGGATGTATGGGAATTGCATGGAAAACCATTAAGTAAAAATGAGGTGGTACACTAAAAGTCAACTCCTCCTTCTTTGTGGGCTTGGGTCGAGAATGGAGAGGGGAAAAGAGAAGATTATTGGGCCTTGCATGCTTAAGCCCATATTATAGTTAAGTTAGATGGTGCTTGACCCAATTAAATCAAAGTATAATTTTTATGATTCATTAGGGCTAAAATAAATTGGTTGTGACACATTATGGCCCATTAAAGTTAACCTAGTATATTTTGGGCTCATAAGTCCCAAAAATATTAAGTTTCATGTATATGGGTCCAACTAGGGCCCATTTGAGAGTTCCAGGTTCAAGATAGACAAATTGGAAACTTATTAGTCCATTAGCCCAATAAGGAATTCCTAGTCCAATGTGGACTCAATCCGAAATTTCAAAGGTTTCCAATTCTTTGTTGACCATTTGTAGTGTTAGAATGAAGTATTTGATGAAGTTTTATTGTTATAGAATAAGCATCATGCATGTTTTCATGTTATTGATTCATAGTTGTTATAAGTGTTGTAGTTACAAGGTGCCAAAATTTCTAGTTGTGACATAAATCTTCCTCTATCTATATTCTCATCTCGATACACCAAGCAGGCAGAACATCATGGTGAAGACTCGTAGTGAATTGAGTGAATGGAGGAAATCAGAAGGCTTACGATACTGAATGGTACCTATCGGAAGATATCATAAGAGTGATAGCATGCCTTTAGAATGTGTCTAATAAATAATACGTCTAGTACGAGAGAAGTACATGTTCCATTAGAAGAAAGAAATATTTTTGGTGTAATCCATGAAGTTATCCCATCGTCTAACGTTTCCATCACCAACTGAGTGAAGCAGAATTGATGATTGAAGATACACATGGAAGAAGTCCTAGTAGAGTCTAGGGATAATTATATGATTGTTTGGACACATTTGTATGTGTTAAATTTTTTTATGTAATAATGACTTGGAGAACTGCGAGACAATACTTGGGATGAGTATGAGTAGGTGTGAAAGTTATTAGAGGCCTATACTACCGGAAGCACAGGACTCACGCTTGGATCAGGGAAAGTCACAAGGTTACCAAGAAGCTAGTAACTGATACCGTTTTATTCAAATATGTCGTTACCATCGTTTCAGTAATGACTAAGAAGATGATTGTTATTCCGACCCTAGTGGTCATATCGAGTTGAGTCCGACTACGATGAGTATGTTACGTGGTTAAGAGAACCAAGTTGCATCTGACTTAAGCCGAAAGATTGAAATAAAAGATAATCAAAGCGATCGGTAGAGGTATCATGATAGTTTCTTGTATCTAGAAATGCTACCTTTTAAGATGTGATTAGAACATGAAGGAAGGTATAGTTTGTTCTAGAATTTGACTCTAAAAGACCTGAGTCCAAGCAATGCATCATACGATGAGAGGTCATTAGAACATGACCCATCAGTCTATTATGATAATTGAAGGAAGAAATTTATCTCATTTTTTTTTAAATAAGGAGTCTCCAATAAAGATCGAGATCGTGACATGAAGATCATGATTGGAAGTCTAACATGAGATAGAGAGTGGGTCCAAGATCGGGCACCACCTGCAGTCAGGAAGTCTTAGAGTTAGATACTCGTTCGAAGAAACATCAAAGTTACGGTTATTACTTAGGATGAATAGATAACATATGGAGTCATCATGTGAGCCCTGTTTCGTTAATGATTCTGAACGTAATCATCCTAAGGGGAGATAATTGTAATGCTCGTGGATCCGGGCTAGTCAATTTAGAGATAATAGGGGTCGAAAATGAGTTTTTGGTAAAATATTATTTAGAATAAATCATCTTAACCAAGTTGTAGAATATGTATCAAGGGTTCCGTTCATATAAAGTACGCCGAAATCCGAGTTATAACGAAAAAGTTATGGCTCGTCGAAGTTTTACGGCAAAACCAGCAAGACACCGAGAGACGTAAATAGTGAACTTTTGATAAACGACTTTTTAGCCTTAGTGATCTAAACAAAAGCTGTAGTATACATTAAAATGAGAGCGTCCATAAAAAGAACACCCGAATCTGACTTCGTATGAGGAAGTTATGAATTTTCTAAGATTTGGCATAGCAGTGCACGACCCGAAATTTGAATTTTAGTTCGAGTGGTTTTTGGCCTACGCGATCTAAATGAGAGTTGAAGATCTCATTAATAGGAACTCAATGATAAAAAGACAGACGAAAACGTAGTCCGTGTGTAGAAGTTATGAATTTTATGCGGACATTTAACAGTATAATCTCCTCCTACTGTTAAATTTAAGATTGATCGAGAACATCGCCAATGAAGTCTAAATAAAAATTGTAGATCTTGTTCTTACCTACGCGTGGATATAAATAATGATGAAAACAAAGCTCGTATGTGAATGTTACGAGGTTTAGAAGTCGGCAGCGTGCTGTACGAATCGGGTGATTTGCCTAAATATGGGACAAGGCTTTCTCTTCAATGCAAGCCACCAGATGGTGGCACCTGGCCATGGAATTGATGATTAGGACCTCCTACTCGACGAGTAGATCATGATTCCAGCCTATAAATAGAGGTGTCGGGTTCCCTCATTCTTCATACCTTCCCAACTTCATTTTCTCTCTCTACTTTCTCTCTTTAAGCCCCCAAAAACCCCCTAAGCTTAGGTAAACCCCCTAGCACCCGAAGGAAGCCCTGAGGCTCCATAAGCCCCAAGAAAAGTGCCCTTCGGCTCAGAAATTCTTCTCCGACGGAGCCCAATTTTCGAGAAAACCCGATGTAAGTGAGCTACGCCTAAACTATCTTTAGTATAACGTATGTTTTAATATAATAATGTTATTAGGACCTTATAATGAGTATTTGGGCTATTATTTTGAGTTATATAAGTGTTGTTATAATATCTTTTTAACCACTCGTGGTACGGGGAATTTAGTTTGAAGGGCCGCTTGGGTTGCTGGATTCAAAAGTGCTTTATGCAAAAATGAGCCTGCCCTCTAGTGTTTCATGTCTAGCCGCTGTTTGTACATAGTGGGTGAAAAGTATTGTGTTAACGCTTATATAATAGTAAAAATAGTTAGACTATTAATTAGTCTTATCGAGCATTAGACTAAAGTCTAGTGGTAATGATACTACGTTCTGTCAAATGAGTTGTTTAAAGTAAACAAAGTGTCGTCCGAGTACCGAGTCACCGCCTTTTCAGGTGAGTTCATAGTCCCTTTCATGAACATGATTTTAATACATATATTAATTAAAGTATTAAATATATGTTAAAGAGTTTATGTGTGAGTGCATAGTCCCTTTCATTAACATGATTTTAATACAGGTATTGATTGAAGTATTAATTATATGTTTATGTGTGAGTTAATTGATGTTGCCTGAAATACATGTTAAAGAACATACCTAATTATATATGATGATTTAGGATAAAGAGTAAACCTAAATTAATTATGAGGAATATTGGGTAGTATTTTCTTACGCGTACGAGTGAGTTATACTCGGAGAATAGACCTTCAGTATATGTCATTGATCCGGGAGCATGGATTAGAGGTAGTCATTGTCCCTAGTTCGAGAGTATGGATTGGACATAGTCAACTATCATTAATCTGGGAGTATGGATTAAGACATAGTCAGTCTGAGAGTATGGATTAAGACATAGGTATTCGTCCTCAGTCCGGGAGTATGGATAGGACATAGTCATTCGTCGTTAATCCGGGAGAACGGATTTACACAAAGACACTTTTCCCTAATCCAAGAGTATGGGTTGGGCACAATTATTGATCCGATAGAATGAATTAGAAGAGTATGGTTTAAGTAAGAGGTAAAATTTAAGGTCCGAGAGTATGGATAGTCTCGTTGTAAGGATTAACGGGGTGGGGTAAGAGTTGCTTATATATATATATATATATATATATATATATATATATATATATATATATATATATATATATATATATATATATAGGGAAGAGTTATATGGAAAATGAATGATTAGGGCAACACATATTTGAACCAATGAAAACATGACAACACATCACTTCCACAATAACTTCCACAATACATTACTTATGAAGAAAAAAATAGACACGTGTCATTTGATTATTGGTTCTGGTAGAGGTTGCCCTAGTTATTTGTTTTCCATAGAACTCATTCCTATATATATATATATATATATATATATATATATATATATATATATATATATATATATATATATATATATATATATATATATATATATATATATATATATATATATATGGTAGAATTGTATATTTTGTGACTTCTAAATTATATATATGATATAACATTGTGGGATTGAAATCCCTATGTACTCACCAGGTTTCCCAACCTAACCCACTCAAGCTTATTTGTATCATAGGTTTCGATGCGAAGTTACATTAAACTAGGAGATTAAAGAGATGTAGATCACTAGTGTAAATGAATGTAAAATCTATTTATGCTTATGTTTCTATGTTGATGATGACATCCCAAATGTTTTAAAATGAATAAAACTACATTACTTCGGAAATGCTTTGATAACGTATTTATCATTATTTACTAGGAACAAATTCCACAACATTTTCACTAAAAGAGGTACTCTAATTTGATAAAGCATAAACAAAATCGGTCTTTTCTTGCCGTGAAAATGGGGATGTCACAACTTTTGCTGAGGAGATAGCTATTTTCCTTTCTTAGGGCTATGCAATCCTCCGTTATGTGACTGGAATCTTTGTGGTAAGCACTCCATTTGGACATGTCTTTCCAACTGGTGGACTTGTTGTCCTTCTTTGGCCACCTTGATTTGTCTCCGAGATCCTTCATGGCATGGATTAAGCCTGAAATATCCTCAAAAAAGCAATAGTTAGTAATCTTGGGAGGTTCCTCTCCCCCCCCCCCCTCCTTCATCTTTGAGGGCATTAACCTTATGATAATCTGGTTTGGAGTAGGGCTTTGATCTATAGGATCTTGAAGCTGAGGATTCGACCTTCCTATTGGGATTCTAGTATTGACTTGAAGGTCTGCCTCTCTTCTGGACTTCTTTATCCTCTTCAAGCCTTATGAACATCAATGCCCGACACTTGACTTTATCTAATCTCTTGCATGGGGTCATCACGAGATCTTCATAGAAGGGTGAATCCTTCCTTAGACCCATCTTGAAGGCCTTTACGGCTATCGCCATGTTGATGTTAAGGATGTTCAGAGCTTTTCTGCCAAACCTGTTAACAAAATCCTTAAGTCGTTCCTCAGGATCCTGAACCACCCGATAAATATCACTAGTGATCTTCTCGAAGGTTCAGCTACAAGAAAACTGGTTATTGAAAATATTGACTAAGTGTGTAAATGAAGTAATAGAATAGGGGGAACGTTTAGTAGCCATTTAAGAGCTGATCCCGTGAGGGTTGAACCAAATCCCTTACATAGGCAAGCTTCCTTATAGTGTGTTGGAATGGGGATGATCTCCATCCTTTCTTCGTATTACGCTACGTGATCTTCAGGATCCATAGTCTGATCATAAGGTTTCATGAAAGGAGTTTGGAAGCGCTTAGGAACTTCGGTATCAGCTATCGTAGGAGCAAATCTTAAGATCATGTGACTTGTTGGGGCTGCTTATCGTATGGGTTGAACTACTCCGAGAACACCCGAGATCATCTGTCACAACTACTGAAGTTCTCTGGCCATGTTTGGACTTATTCCTGCATCAACATTTGTAGAGTTAGTATTGATAATATTGTTATTTAAGAAGTTACTGGAATCAAGGTTTTTAGGAGTATTGAAAGGCTCATTGAGATTATTGATCATAGATGCTCAGTTGTCTATAGTCACCCCTAGGGTGACGCCACAATGGTAGGAGATGTGCCCTTCTGGTGATTTCCTGAGCATCCTACATTATTGAAGTTCAGGATCCTTGGTTGTACGACTGTGGGCGCTGTTTCCTGGGATTTCTAAAATTTTTCCTTCATCCTCTCCATTTCTCTGAGCAATGCTCTATTTGCCTCCTGTTTTTGGGTCACTTGTTACGTAATTTTCCTCATGATAGCGAAGAGTTTTGTAGTAGTAGTAACTGAGGCAATCAGATCCTGGAGTCCTAAAGATCCCAAACTTCCTTCGTTGGTGACCGGAGGGGTGTTTTTCTTGGAAGTGTCAGGTGTTTTTTTTTTCTGACCAAGTGGTCCACTCGGAGGAGGTGGTAGGTTTTTGGTTGGAATGGAAGGTGTAGAGGAGGATGAAAGGATTGGTTGTGTAGACATGATTTTTTTCGAGGATTTTGAACACCACGACCCCACGGTGGGCGCCAAATTGTTTTGGTAAAAAATTATACAAATAGTAATCAACCAAATTAAATGATAGGCTGTGATGTTCGAGTTGTGTAATAGTAAATAATAAAGAGAATGACACAATGGTTTACAAGGAAAGCCATTGATCCTTGCTAGGATCCCCAACACAAATCCTTGGGAGGTGATAATGGTCACCTGCCTTGATGATTTTATTAATATAAAATGATAATTACAGAGAATTTTAGTTGGAACAAGTGAATAAATTTGTAGAGTAAGCTTAGTGTAAAAAATAGTATGTTGTGTGCGAGATACAAGTGTCAATTTATAGTCTAAACTAGCCAACAAGATGTCTAATATTTCCGGGATCCTCTATGACCAGCTTCACGAATGTTATTTGACTAAGTATTTCGTGTCTTTAGCATAGTTGAGATGATTCTTCGTTGAGAACTGGACTTCCCTTGACTACTTCTACACATGTATTAGTTATGAACAAAATATAACCGTTAATAATGTTAATAAAAATAATAATGGTAATAGTCGGGATCCTGAGGTAACTGAGAATCCTAGATGTTTGAGGATCCTGGCCCTAACAGGGCTAAAGTGCAATTCTTTAGTAGTTGAGCAAGAGGTTCCAGAACCTTCCTAGGGAAGGAGTTGGATGGTTTTATGAGATAATTCTAGAGTTTCTAGAATATCTCATATGGATAACTAAGGATGTGGATAATTACCAATTTTGAAATAATATTATTATATTCAAATTAGGGTTATCTAGTGCATCCTTGGTGTACTATTTAAAGGTCTCTCCACCCTCGGATTTTCTTCCATTTCAAAACCCTCAAGAGATAGCCAAAAATATGATCTTCCCTTCTTCTCTCTCATCTCTCATCCTCTTACTAGTGTTGGGTGTGAACCATTAGAGGCATGACATTTGTGGTGCTTGCTCTTTAAGCTTCAATAACACAAGGGTTTCTTGTTATTCATCCATAACAATCAAGGTATGTTTTTTCTAAGCCTAGATGTTAGTTTCGAAATAGTAAAGGGTTCCTATGGTTTTCTAATTGATATTTAAATGTTGTATGTTCAATTAGAGAAAACATAAATCAAGAATTAGGGTTGCATGCACACATATAAATTTTGTTTTTTATGCTCAAAACCCATCAGTGGTATTAGAGCCTTGGATTTTATTTCTATTGAATTGATTACTATTGTTGAATTTAATCAATTAGGGTTTACGACAATTAAAGGATTTTTGAATTTAGGGTTTCCTTAAGCCCTAAGTTTCGAAAATTAGGAAAGGGGTTTAACCCTTTCCCCTACCCTATAATTTTCGAAATTAGGGTTTCCTTAACCTTTTAGGTTTCGAAAATGATAAGGATTGAAATCCTTGCCTTCCTCCCCAAGATAAGCATTTTTCGAAAATTAGGGTTTGTGGTAGGGTTATCTTATTTTTGGTAATTATCTATTTATTTGATTAATTGGATAACTATAAAATTTGCTTTATCCCTCTCATGATTTTCGAAAATTAAGGGGAGGGGATTATGATTAAGTTATATTGATTAATTTAATTGGATAATCCTCAATTGATTTAATAAATTAATTAAATATTTAATTAATAGATAATTATTAAATCATTTTGTTTAATTTGAAAATTAAATTATATGTTTTTTAATTTTTAAAATTTAGTAATTAGACCTAGTATTTTGAAATCTCTAAAATACACATTTTGCTATATGTAAAATTAAACGTTAATATTTACTATATGTATAAGACTAAGTCAATCGAACTGCCAGTACGCCTCATTCACGAAGCCTGTGTATAAGGGGGTATAAGGAAATTGCCTATAAAATGGTAGTTCAATGGGTGTGCACTCTCACCCACCTCTTCCTTTATTGGTGGAGGTTCGTTAGCTGAAGGAGTTTGATAGGATAATTAATTCTAATTAATAAGTATAATGCGATTAAAAGGTAACTAAACTATTTTAAAATCCTACTCTTAGTTACTATAAGAAAATGTGAATTTGTATGCTAATCCATGAAATTGCACATTACACTTTATAAGTCGTTAGTGGAGCGTGTGTGGTTAAACGTCACACTAATGGGGGACTAATAAATGGTGGTAATGGGTATCTCGAAAACAATCATTGATAAATTATATTGTTTTTGATCCTTGGCATCTCAGTCATAAAAGTGAGCATAATATAGATTAAACATGTCATTGATTAGATTCAATGGATCTCAAAAGATCTAGGAGTTTCATAAGATTGAAATTGGTAAAATCCTTATCTACCTAAAATAGATTCGAATTTGATTACAGCATCCCTATTCAAAGTTCGAATCGAAAATATGTATTTTTAGGGTCGGGATCCTCAAAGCATTCAAGATCCTCAAACCTCATCAGATATTCAGGATCCTCAACTATCTCAGTATCCCGGCTATTACCGTTATTATTATTTACTAACATTTATAACGGTTATTGTAACGACGTAAATTTTAAAAACCAAATTTTCATTTTTGCAAACACCAAATATCGATTAATATTTCAAGTTCAAATGTAAACAATATTGTCACAACCGAATACATCACAAAGATCATAAAAATAGTTTTCCCCCGATAATGTGTACGATCACGCCGGCGCCTTTCCACGGTCCTCGCTAGTACCTGAAACACATAACACAACAACTGTAAGCATAAATGCTTAGTGAGTTCCCCAAAATACAACCTACGCACATACGCCTTTCCAGGCCCTGACCTTTCGGTCCCTGTGTCTCAGGGGACTTCTTTCCCGACTGGGTAAACCTTCCGATCCTACCCACGTCAACCTTACGGTCCACATTACAATGCCTTCCGGCCCATAACATATTCTCCTTCCGGCCCATAACATAATGCCTTCCGGCCCATATCAAGCATATCATACATGGCACATATAACGATTAACTTATCACACATAATGCATATATCTCATATCATATTCGACCTTCCGGTCACACAGTCAACCCTTCCGGGTCCAGTATAGTGAGAAGACTCACCTTGTGGAAAGTCTAAGATCTCGTGTCCTCGCTATCACCGAATCCAACGACAGCTCAACCTCGCCTAAGCATAAAAATATCATTTAATACGCAAAGACTTCCACTACTAAAACTTTACCCCTTATCCTCCTTCCTGAAAGGGTAAAAGACCATTTTACCCTTCCTTGACCTAAAGTCCTCATGTTGACCAAAACCCTAAAAGTCAACAAAAATCAACCATGAGAGTACGTGGGGCGTACTGCTAGATGTACGCGGGGAGTACATCGCCAACTCCCCCCTTGGATCGGGGTCTCCACTCAGTACGCGGCGCGTACTGGAAGTTATGCCCTGCGTAACCACCAGAATCAGCCACCCTCCATTTCTGGCCTTAATCGGTTAAGTCATTACTACAACTTCTAGATCCGACTCTTTTAGTGTGTCTAAACCCATAAAGCCGAGACCTTTAAGCCTTGGCATGGCTGTAAAGGCTCCAACATCACATAACAACCTTTTATTCAAACTCAAGGACCTAGATCTCATGCATGGTGCAATACTCACGTCCAAGATGCCATTTTTATCAGTCTACAACTCCAATAGATCAGAAATATGAAGTATCTAAGCTTATGGAGGCCATTTGCACAAAAGTATCTACCTTTGGGACTTAAACCCTAGAAAATGACCTTTTAAGCATACAACACGAACCAAGTGACAAGATCCGAACTTTATACCTGGAAATGAAGCTTTAGCCCTTGCAAAGCTCATATCTACACTTGAGCACCACTTCTATCCTCTCCAACAAGCTCTTCTTCTCCTTTGCAACCTTGAAATGGCACCACCAAGCTTAGAACACACACACAATGGCCAAAGAACGAGGGTACACTCTTTTTAGGGTTTCACTCTGAGGGATGGTGGCTGAGAAGACCAGCCACACATTCCTTTTATATCCCCATCAAAGGAAATTAGCACAACATGTATGGCGATTGACATTTAACGGCTCCTTAGATACACAAGAAACAGTTGTCGAACGGCTACAAAGGACATATCGATGTACCTTTTGTATGTTAAAACATTAATGTGATAGGACTTCCTGCCTACTCGGTAGATGAAGGGCTCGCCACCCTCGTATCGATTATATATGGTTATCCAAACAATTTAACAAGGTACGTTATCATTTCATCGCAAGAGATATACGAATTACGATCTATTTCTTGGATATATCCCTGACTTTATCATCAGAGCGTTAGCCCAGGAATTCCTCCCAGTCAACGGCTTACGAATTGTTTATGTCTCCAGGCTTCATTACTTCTAAGGATTCATTCGTAATAGCAGTCTATGGAGAATGAACCCGGAGGCACATCATTCACGAACATACCCAAACAAATATGAACAATGTAATTTGTTAAATGAATGAGTATGAACAAGAAAATTGTTCGTATTCGGGTGTTTTTTTTTTTTTTTTTTTGTTGTTGTTGTTGTTGTTGTTTAGCTAATTTAAACCGAACTAACATGAATAACCCTTATTCGTGCTCGTTCGGTTCATTTATAGTGTCCGAATTAAAAAAAAAAAAAACAATTAAAGATAATGTATACAAATTATACCAAACCATAACCACAAATCGTGTAATTTACTCATATATTATTCATGTATTTCAACATTCTCAGTATTAAAGACGAACAATAGTCTCTTAGATGCATGTTTTTGGAAATTGGAAGGCTATGTTATCCTAACCTTCGATTGTCTTTTTCGTTAAGAACTTTGAAACATTTTGTTATCAATTATATTTATCGTTTAAATAATATTTTCAACTTTAAAACCGTTTCATTGTAATAGAGTAATATATCTTGTTCTAACAATAATTTTAAATAGTTTTTTAGCCAAAGCCCTCTAACTATTTATGAATAATTAAATTTGCATATTATAGTTGACTTTTACAACAATTTTGACTTCTAAATAAATTTAAAATTTTTTATTTACTTTTTATTAAGTTAATTTAAAAAAATATTAGATATAAGGATAAAAATATTTGAAAATTTTGAATTTATAAGAAAATAAGAAAAATAATAAATTATTTTAATTGAATGTTTTTTTTATCTTTTAATATTAAACAAATAATTTAAATAAAAAAAAAAAGAAACTACTGAGCTTTAATTTGAAATTTTTGAAATTAAAATGTAAGTTTATTAATGAAATTGATATTCATTTATTACTATATTTATTGCAATTATTATATTAAAATATTATGTTGAATTTAATAAAATCGAAAAACTCATAAAATGACATATAAAAAAGAAATTAATTCAAAATAATCACAAAATGATATTTGGCAAATTAAATGAGAACTTAACATGTGACAAAAAAACATTCATTTATTAGAATAGATGAAGATGATCTAAGTGATATATTTTTTTTATAAAAAAATGAAACTTGGTTATGTTCTATGATTTTAACATTTTAATGTCAAATACATGTCGTATATATTTATCTGCAAACAAACTCGGTTAAATGGTCAAAAAATTAACTAGTAATGATAGTGGAAGAGTTTTTCTAAGTCTAATAACATAACTAACATTTATTAAAAAAAACATATTACAACTTAAATGAGAAAAAAATTGAACGGCCGAAAATTATATTAAAAGAAAAACTAGCAAGAGCTAGAGATACAAAGTGAAAAATGATGGAAAAAGAAACCGAATACAATTATTTATGATAATAGATTTTTTTTCTGTATATTCTTGAATAAGATTGCAACACCAACATGCTCAATCATAATTCTTCATTTTCTTTTCTTGTTGTTTATCCAGATGTGAGGTAACAATTGCATCTCGTTTGCCAGGAGTGTGTGAGATTTGGGTTTGAATTGTAAATCTTTTGATTTTGAAACTTGCAAACACCGGAACACTAGTATGATTGATTTCTGAATAACATCAAGACCAGTTGACACCTTATTTCCATCAAAGTATTAAAGCGAACCACGCCTCCTTTATGTTGGGAGAAATAATGAATATATGATCCTCATTTTCATGGCATGAGTTACAAATTCTACAGAGAGAAAAAGAGCATATACCAAACCTTGTGAGGTTTTCAGATTAGCGAGTTTCCGATGACAGGTGCTCCACACCGAAGTAGGGGTCTTTTTTGGCTTTAGGAGAAACTTGTGGTGCTAGTTTTGAGTGAGGTGTAAAAAGGAGGGTATTTGCTAAAATACACACTATGGTGAGAATATAAGACAACCGGTAGAAAAAAAAAATATACATGTGATATAAACGTAACCCTTTAATATAAGTAGTTGACCTTTACAACAAATTTCTAATTTTCAATTGAATTATGGTTGGGAAAACAATTTATTGGCCGACAATTAATAGTCAAGGCCCTTTCATCATCATCACCCTTTGAGTGTTTCGACCAACTTCTAGAACCTTCCAACTAAAGACTACCACACAATACCTTACCATAAACGTTTATGAGTATCTAATTGGATACGATATTTACGATATCTAACTAACAAACAGTAGTTTTTACCAGTTTAAAAAAAAATAGTCCAAATTTTATAGTTTAATATGACTTTAATATTGATAATTTCTGTTTTGATTTATATTTTGGCTGAAATGTAGACAACTATAATATATTTTTGCCATTTTATTAAATTGAATTCATTGATTATTTTTTTCTTTCGGTGATTTTTTTTAAACAGCAAATATACTATAAAATTACTCATAAATTATTCTATTTATGTCAATTATAGAATTTGAACCCTCAACATCAATGAGAAATAATAACACCAAATACCGTTAGACCATAAAAATAATTCTTGAAATAAGTTTCGGGTAATAATCATGTAAATCAATGTCTTTATACAATCATCCAAGCTTTTATACGGATGTTACGAAAATTTTGAAACAAGGTCATTTAAAACCATGTTCTTTATTTTTATGACTTTGTAATAGATAGAAAAAAAAAACTAGATTGGTGAGCTTGAGTACAAACCTGAATTTAGATATTAGATTATGATTGACAAACAAGTTGTAAAAATTTTTGTTAACCGATAAAAAAATGATATGTGGTAAAAGTAGCTGAAATATGTAAATAATATAGATTTATAAAAAGATATTTAGAAGATTGAGTATTATATGATTAATAAATGTCATATTTGAGAGAATTTAAAAAATCACACAATAAATTTGTTGAAACTATACTCTAAATAGTCTTTTAAAAAACTAATTTATAAATTACTTTTTTGGTTTACCTAATGTAACTTAAAAAAATTTTAAAAAAATAAGACAACCTGATAAAGTTGATATTATATTTCTTTGATTATTTTCTAACTAGTAATTTTAATAAAAGTTCCTCTTTTCCAATAAAAAGATATTAAAGATACAATCGGTTTGGATAGTAAAATCATTTATTTCAAGAGAAAAAAAGGTTTTAATGAGTATGAAAGGGTAAGCATTTTAAGGCTACACGGAGTCGTATGCTACACCCAACTCGCTGGGCCTCGCTAAGGTCACTATACACTGCACCTGGCTTTCGCCGATAGCACAATGAGATGAGAGAGAAAGCAAGAGGAGGTTGGGATTGATGATTTGGTGTTGTACATTGACCAACATTAAACTACTTTTGACTTTTTTTTTTCAGAACTTAAAAATTCCTCATTTTAAAAAAAATCTGTTTTTTACCCAAAAGAAAAACCGGTTTTCAAATTTTTATCCAACATTATAAATAAACACTACACTCTCAACATTTCACACACACAAAATATCATTTATTCTCTCTCACAAAAACTCTAAATTTACCATACAAAATGTCTTCACCCAGTCAAAACAAAACCCCAAGAAGAAACAAAAAAAATCTTCAAAACTTCCATCACTAAATCTTTCATCTCCAAACCCTCAATCACCAAACATTCCATCACCAACTTGTTATCGACCTTCACTCAATCAATGCATTCATTTACCCGCTAGTTACTACTATCCTACTATGGCTACACAAATGTATCAATTCTGTAACATCTAAAACTATGGTCCCAAAAATTTCATTTTTATAATAGATGAAATAGTATTTTCAAATATAATCCATACATCTCAACAAAATCAATATATCAAATCTATCAAAATCAGAGTAATATCAAATGCGGAATCGCCATGGTGTGTGTGGTGCAGTCAACTCGAGCCCTTCCCCTTGGAACCAGTAGTACCTGAAACACAAACTAAAATTTGTAAGTACAAAACTTAGTGAGTTCCCCAAGATACCGCATACCAAACATATCACATAATGGGGCCTCACCCACACTCGCATAACGGGCCTCGCCCAATGAGATACAGGCATTGCCCACACTCGTAATACGGGCCCCGCCCGGATTAGCAAACATATACAAAAACATACAAGTATCACACATACAACAAGTATATCAGCATAATCATCAAAGGTCAGCCTTGGTGCCTTAGACCCGCTAAACCCAATGAGGAAAACTCACCTCGAAAAGTTGAACGAAACGAATGATCCCTAACTATTGGTCCTATAGTTCCCTAAGCTATCAATTACCAAATAAAAGTTGATTAACATTTGGGATCTACATCATAACCAAAAATCCCTACTTGGGGTAAAAATACTATTTTACCCCTATCATAATTTGGTCCAGGAATGAAACCCTAAATCAAAATCCAATGGCCCAAAAGTTAAACAATCCTTCAAGGTCCAACATATGGCCCAATTTACAATTGGGCCCAATACCTTCACATGGGCCTTAGCCTAAGGCCTAATAATTTTTCCATAGCTGAAAGATTCGATTCCAGATGGCCCATTAATGCCCAAGACACATAGTCCAAGAATATAGCCCATCTGAGGCCTAAAAGACGCGAAGCCCAAATCCATTGAGTACGTTGGGTGGAATCAACTGTACGATAAGCGTACAGGCTACATGGATTGTACGTTGTGCGGACTGGCTTGTACGTGTTGGATAAGATGTCTAAGTCCATAACTATTTTTGGTATGTACTTGACCCAGTTTAGCATGGTCCATTTGGGTTGCATGGCATCATGCACTTGGGTAGACTAAAATGAGAGAAATGACACTTATGGTTTATTAATATGTTATAAGTTCTAATATATTAATAATATTATTTAATTACTATTGATTATGAATTAATTTAGAATTAATTTTGTGATCAAAAGGAGACTAATTAAATATATGGGCTAATTGTGTAATCATCCATTTCTTTAATAGTGGGCTTGTAGTCCATGGTGTATTGAGTTGGGCTAAATCCCATGAGATACTCCATGGTTGTTTTGAACCCATGGATCCAAGAAATGGAAAGTCATGTCATTTAGGGTTTACATGGTGTAACCCTACTTGTGACACACTATAAAAGGGATATGTTAGCTACCAAAATCGGCCACTAGAAAGAACAAGAGGGCATAGCCGATTTCTAAGCGTGTTGCAATTCTCTCTAAGTTATTCCAAGTGTATTTGGTGTTGTGTGAAGCATTTGAGGCATCACATTTGGGGTGCTAGGCTCACAAGTTTCTCAAAGGAATTCCAGCAACAAAAGGTATGTACCTCTTAATAGCTTTTATGTTTAAAAGTTCCCCATGTATGCTAGATAGGTTATGAACCTTGGAAAATGGATAGTTTGATCCATTTTGTCCATTCTCCTATCCATGGTTTTTAACATGGCCATGACCGCAGATAAATCTTTAGTAGCAGCATACGCGGCTCCCCTCGTGACATCATTCCTAGGGTTGTGGTATTCTCTAGAGTGTTTAGAGAATTCTTCAATCAACTCTTTAATCACCGGGGGTGGCTTCTTTGTAAGTGGGCCTTGCGAGTCTAGCAACTGCCGGGTTGTGACATTGACTCCATCATAGAAGATGGAAACTTCTTGCTGGCTGTTTAGATCATGGTGTGGGCAGTTTCTTAGCAGACCTTTGTACCGCTCCCATGCTTCATATAAAGACTCTCCAGCTTGTTGTTCAAAGTTTGCAATGGCCTTCTTCAGTTTGGCTATCTTGGATGGTGGGCAAAAGTGATCAATAAATTCTTCCTTCATTCTGGCCCAAGTAGTGACTGATCCGGGGGGAAGTGACTTGAGCCAGTCTTTAGCAGCACCCTTGAAGGTTACCGGAAGCATACGAAGTAGTTGAGTTTCGCGGGTTATATTTGGAATATTGAAGTAATCAGCAACATCATTGACTTCATCCAAATGTTTGTAGGCATCTTCATGATCTTTCCCATAGAAAGGTATTTCCTTGAGTGAAGTTAGGATATGACCTTTTAGCTCGAAGGTAGCAGTCACGGGAATTGCGGGTTGCACAAGTCCCGGGCCATGGTCGTCGCGCATCCTCTTCTTCCATTCTCCCATGGGGATTTCATCAATGTTAGCCATAGTGAACGCTAACTCTTCCTCCGACTCGGTTTCTTGCTCGTACGTTGCCTCCTCTTCTTCCTCGGTCTCGTACCCAATATCTTCTTGAATTGGCTCCTCAATTATCAAAGAAGCGCTAGAAGCTCCTGATTTACTGCTCTTCTTTTTCCCAAAAACAGTCTTCAAGTTGGACAATGGTGATTTCTTTGGTGTGCTTGAACTCCCCACGTCCTTCCCTTTGTTTCTTTTCAATGCGTATTCGGGGTCTTCAAACAGGGGTACCAGTGGTGTGTTTGCTCCTCTGGTCATGAAAGTCCTGAAATCAATCAAATAAAAAGCGTAAACAGAACAAAAAGATTGTAACTATAGAGAAAATCTACTGCTGACTAAACTGCTACTCGTCGAGTAGGTGCGATTGCACTCGGCGAGTATCAGTGGTATTTCAAAAAAAAAATTCTAAGTTTTAAACTAACTAAAACAGATACTAAAACCTAATTACTAATTACTAAATTGCAATAAATGAACTTTATGCAAGTAACTCACACAAAGGATCGAAAAAATTAGGAATTAGCTTAATTATTTAGAACCGTTCCCCAGCAACGGCGCCAAAAACTTGATGTGTGTAAAACCAACTAGTTTTATCCCTACTTTTTATTAATAATTTGAGCATACAAAGGCAGTGAACCTGTCTTTAAGTGGTATAGATTGATAAGTAAGGTATCGAACTCAGGGAACGGAAAATTAAACTAATAGCTAATTTTAACTAAAACAAATAATAAAAGTAAAGGGTTTTTCTCTAGTTTTGCAAGACTAGAAACTTAGACAACTAAATTAACTGATTAACTAAAGCAACAAATATTCACCAAATTTGATAAAGATGTTTCTATTTAGGTTCAAGCAATTCACTCCTATGGTTATTTAAGTTTAAGGTAGATTAATTGCTATTGGTTACCAATTATAATAGTTAGGTTCATATTCATTACTCCTAACCCTTAGACAATTAACTAATTTAAGCGTTGATCAAGTGTTTAAACTAATTAATTCCCTAGATTAATTATTTGGATTAAATAAGATTTGTAATGGTCAATTAAGTTATTAATTCAATTAACCTCTTGTTGATGGTTTCTCAAATAAGCTCACACATTAATCTTCCTATTTTCTTATTAATCTTAGTTTCATAATCATTACTTCTAAGCATATGGTTTAGCATTCACATAGACATATGAGGTTAACAATTAAGTGATGTTCATGCAACCTAATTGCCTTCCAATTAACAGAAAATAGTAGTGATTAATACATAAGGTTCTTTAACAAACTTAATTTAATAAATTAATACCAATAGACAATTAAGCAATAATCAATAATCAAACCATAGGAGTTCTTTGGTATTCCCCAAATAGAAACAAAAACGAATTTAGCTCATAATTGCAGTAGAAACAAACATAAAAATAAAGTTTACTAAAGCAAACATATTCAATTCCTAAGTCTAAGTGGTAGAATTAACCTAATTGCTTGAATTCTTCCAAATATTGAAGCTTAGGGTTCCTTAGCGTCTTCTGGGTCTCTTCGTCGCAGCTAAACCTTCAAAAATTGCCCGGAGTATGATCCCATGAGATAAGGATTCGTGTTTTATAGATATCCCAAAACAGGGTGTACTCGGCGAGTAGCAGAGTCAACTCGCCGAGTAGATACTTATCCGTCTTGAATCAGCAGTCGTATTTATCTTCTGGAATATCCTCGTGTACTCGCCGAGTAGGGTCGATCTACTCGCCGAGTATATCACCTTCTTTCACTCTTTGATCTTCAATTGCTTCCCTTTTCTCCTTTTTGCTTCCAAGCATATCTTTTGGACTGAAAACACAATTCACAACATTTTAAGTACCTTTTGTCCACATTATTCACATAATTAATCAAAAACAACTAAGAATATATGCTAAATAATTAATTAATTATGCACATATCACACCTCATGAGATGTGGAGTAGGAAAGTTCCTAATTTGGACCACATCAAGATTTGGGGTTGTGAGACTTTCGTGAGACGCGAGACTCATGATAAGCTTGAACCTTGAAGTGAGAGGTGTATTTTCATCAGCTACCCAAAGAAATTCTTTGGTTACCTCTTCTACAAACCCAGTGAGAATGTGGTCTTTGTGGCAAGAAGTGGGGTCTTTCGCGAGAGAGAATTCATAAGCAAAGGAAATAGTGGGAGGCAAGTTGACCTTGAAAAAATTCAAGAGTCAAGTGATGAAGGAAACTCAAACCCTAGAAATCAACCAGAGGAGGAAACTCATGTTGATCCGATTGACGAGTCTGTACCTATGAGGCGTTCCACGAGGGTTAGGAATGCACCTGAGCATTACTATGATTTCCTTATTACTACAGAAGTTGATACACTTATCAGTGATAGTATACTGGTAAATTTGGATGAACCTAATAGCTTTAAGGATGCCATGGCAGGCCCAGAGTCTGCTAAATGGAAGGAGGCTATGGACAGCGAGATACAGTCCATGTATGATAATAAAGTTTGGAACTTGGTTGACAATGTACCCGACCGTAAGACAGTCGGGTGCAAGTGAATCTTCAAGAAGTAGACCGACATGGATGGTAAAGTGCATACTTATAAGGCGCGACTAGTTTTGAAGGGTTTGACTCAGACTTAAGGTATTGATTATGATGAAACCATCTCACCAGTTGCGAAGATAAAGTCTATTAGGGTCATGCTATCCATTGCTGCATTTTATGATTATAATATATCGCAAATGGATGTCAAAACCACTTTCCTAAATGGAAAGTTGGCTGAGGATGTTTACATGAGTCAACCAGAGGGTTTTGTCAGGTGGAGAACCCAAATAGAGTGTGCAAGCTTGAGAAATCCATTTATGGATTGAAACATGCATCTCGCAGCTGGAATCTTTGTTTCGATGAAAAGGTCAAAGAGTTTGGTTTCTTGAGAAGTGAAGATGAGTCTTGCGTATATGTCAAAGCTAGTGGGAGTGTAGTTAGCTTTTTGGTATTGTATGTGGATGACATACTACTCATAGGAAATGACATCCCAACTCTGCATGAGGTGAAGTCCTGGCTTGGGAAGTGCTTGCTATGAAGGACCTTGGAGAAGCTGCCTATATCCTAGGGATAAGGATATTAAGAGAAAGGAGTACAAGAGTAATTGGACTTAGTCAGAGTACTTACTTGGATAAGGTGTTGAATAGGTTCATCATGTAGGACTCCAAGAAAGGAGATTTACTAATCCAGAATAACGCTAAGCTGAGTAAGACTCACATCCCGAGTACAGAGGCTGAGATAGCTGAAATGAGTTGAGTACCGTATGCTTATGCTGTAGGCTCAATCATGTATGTTATGACTTGTACTCGTCCTGATGTGGCTTTTACTTTGATCATGGTCAGCAGATATCAGGGGAACCCTGGCAAGGCTCATTGGACTAGGGTAAAGAACATTCTCAAGTATCTCCAAAGGACTAAGGACTGGGTTTTTGCCTTCGGTGGGGGTGATGACTTGAGAGTGGTTGGGTATAGTGATGCTAGCTTCCAGACTGATAGGGATAATTTCTGCTCTCAGTCAGGTTGGGTCTTTACATTACATGGAGGAGCAATTACTTGGAAAAGTTCCAAGCAGGAGACGGTAGCTGATTCGACTTGTGAATCAGAGTACATAGCAGCGAGTAAAGCGGCGAAGGAGGAAATATGGCTGAAGAACTTCATTGGAGACCCTGGAGTTGTACCAGCTATAAAGGAGCTTATGGAAATTTTCTGTGATTGTGAAAGTGCAGTTGCCTTAGCGAAGGAACCAAGGGATCACGGGAGGTCCAGACACATCGACAGAAAATACCATTTTATCAGATATCGAATAGAAGAAGGACTCCTCGCGGCAAAGAGGTTATCATTGGATGAGAACCCAACAGATCCCCATACGAAGGGCTGAGTAGGGTTAAGCATCTCCACCATGTGAGGCGTATAGGGCTGAAGGATGATATTAGTTTTAGTAGTTAGATAGTTTTTGAAATTTGTAAAATGTAATTGACATTTGATGATAAATAAAAGTTGTTGTTTATTTATTAGTATAAGTGTTGCTATCTTTTGTCAATCGTTTACTATCATTTCATTTTGCATGTTTTGACTTCCAGAATAATTATGTTATGCTATATCATATTATTCAAAATCTCCACAGTCGATCATATGTTGGAAGTAGATATGAATCAAGGCTGTCATGAAGTTGGCTTGTAGATGTCTAAGTTGTTGGACATAGCAAGAGTTGCTACGACACTCATGAGTGATCATAAGTTCTGAGTATTGGATTCAACCCACGCTCACTTGTATCACTTCATGGAATTTATTTCGAGTGATCGTGAGATGGTAATATCATATAAGTCTTCAAACCTAGAGATATGAGTTGTTGACTATGAGTTGGTTATACATTGATTGTACAAAAATGCATTGGTAACTCGATGTTATAAAACGTGCCTTGGTGTATAATTCAACAAGTAGTAGAAAAAGCATATGATTCGAAGTTTATTTGTTCCTTCTTGGATTAGAAATGATATCTAGACCCTTGATGATTTTGTTTTGACCTATGTACCAGGCCCGGTCAGAACTAAATTGAGGTGTTCGATTAAGTTCTATGTCAAACAAATCGGAAATCAGGAAACAAACTGTTGGATAATAAGTACGACATTGTTTCATGTATTTGTCCGGCTAATATCATGAGAGAAGAGGATTTTATGATCACTTATCTTAAATGGCGTATCATCATCATCTCAGTTTCGAGAGACCTTGAAAGAGCTACGATTGCTGATTTGTTCCTAAAGTCATATTTGCAGTAATAGTTATTAGATTTATCCAAGTGGTAGACTGTTGGATAAGATGTCTAAGTTTATAACTATTTCTGGTATGTACTTGACCCGGTTTGGCATGGTTCATTTGGGTTGCATGGCATCACGCACTTGGGTAGACTAAAATGAGAGAAATGACACTTATGGTTTATTAATATATTATAAGTTCTAATATATTAACAATGTTATTTAATTAGTATTGATCAAGAATTAATTTAGAATTAATTTTGTGATCAAAAGGAGACTAATTAAATATATATGGGATAATTGTGTAATCATCCATTTCTTTAATAGTGGGCTTGTAGTCCATGGTGTATTGAGTTGGACTAAAACCCATGAGATACTCCATAGATGCTCCATGGTTGTTTTGAACCCATGGATCTAAGAAATAGAAAGTCATATAATTTAGGGTTTACATGGTGTAACCCTACTTGTGACACACTATAAAAGGGATATGTTAGCTACCAAAATCGACCACTAGAAAGAACAAGAGGGCATAGTCGATTTCAAAGTGTGTTGCAATTCTCTCTAAGTTATTCCAAGAGTATTTGGTGTTGTGTGAAGCATTTGAGGCATCACATTTGGGGTGCTAGGCTCACAAGGTTCTCAAAAGAATTCCAACAACAAAAGGTATGTATCTCTTACTAGCTTTTATGTTTAATAGTTCCCCATGTATGCTAGATAGGTTATGAACCTTTGAATAGTAAAACATAGATCCAAGGTTTATAGGGTTGCATGTACATCATAGGAGTGTTATAATACTTAAAACCCATCAGTACGTTCAGTGTACTCACCCATTAAGCCATAAACCCGAAAAGCACTTAGATCCTTAAGACCTAGTGCTCCAGTCATAGATCTGAGTCATATGAAGTGTCTTAAACCATAACATTGTAAACTTGGTGGCTTTGCATGCCCCAAATGAACCAAATCTCAAAATATTAAACACTACTTCCATAAAATGAACCCAAACTCATGCTTGGATGATTCAAAGCCTCAAAGATGGAAAATTTATGACTCAATGACCAAATGAACACCAAGAGTAGCAACTCTAAGCTCTAGAAATGACAATAATTCACAAGATTTGATATATGAGACCAAAAAGACCCACAAACTTAAACAAAGAAGATCTAAGCATTAACAAAGCAAGTTCTGAGCTTTATACCTCAAATGTGTGCCAAATGATGAAGATAACTCGGATCTTCAAGCTTAACTCCAACAACTCTCCTTCACCAAATTCTTCTTCTAATTTCCATGGCACCAAACTACCAAAAATGCACTCCACAAGGTCAAGAACACACCAAGATGATAAAGGGGTCGATTTTAGGGTTTTTGGACAAGAGATGCTGATAAGGAGGCTAACCCATGGGATTTAATGACATTATATACTTGAACCCTAAAAATTAGGGTTTTTGGTCCTGGCCTTTTACGTAGCGCGTACCTCTTCGAACGCTAAGCGTACATGCATGCCTATGCATTCCTTAATGGACCACTACGCCAGCGTACACCAGGCTTATGCCCATCGTACGACCTCAGCAAGCCCATGCAAATAAGGCTCAGTACCACTAAGCTCACACAACTAGCATAATTAAACAATTAGATAAATGATTAAGTAATTAAATAATACCTTAGAACCATCGGGCATTACAATTATCCCCCACTTGGATCAAACTTCATCCTCAAAGTCCGCTGTCTCAAACATCTCGGGATAATGCTCCCTCATCTCCTCCTTAGGCTCCCACGTCCACTCAGACCCCTTGCGGTGCAGCCACTGCACCTATACCAGCTCCAAAACCTTGTTCATCAAGGTTTTCATCTTCCAATCTAAAATTGCCACCGGTCTCTCAATGTAATTCAGGCGGTCATCCACCTAAATATCCTCTAAAGGTACAACTACGGAATCATCCACTAAACACTTCCGTAGCTAAGATACAAGAAAAGTGTTATGAATCTGACTGAGCTCGACTGGAAGATCAAGACGATAAGCTACCCAGCCCACCCGAGCCAAAACCCTTAAGGGACCAATATACCTGGGGCCCAACTTTCCCCGCTTCCTGAACCGGATGACATATTTCCAAGGTGACACCTTTAGGAGAAACATATCTCCCACCTAGAAATCAAATTTTGACCGGTGCATGTCGGTATAGCTCTTCTGCCAACTTTAAGCTGTCTGAGGCCTGCTCCGAACCTGCTGAATCAGCTCAATGGTCTTGAGCACCACCTCGGTACTCCCATTGACTCGTTGACCGACCCCGCCCCAACAAATCGGGGTCCCACACTTCCTCCAGTAGAGAATCTCAAAAGGAGGTTGATCGATGATGACATGATAATTGTTGTTATACGATAATTCTGCCGACAGAAGATACGTATCCCACCTCCCACTGAAATCTAACACACACGCTCGCAACATGTCCTCAAGATCCTAAATAGTCTTCTCACCCTGACCATTGGACTGGGGATGAAATGTTGTACTGAAATGAAGATGAGTGCCCATCTTGTCATGAAACCGCTTCCGAAAATCTGGAAGTAAAACGAAGATCTCGGTCAAAAACCACTGATACTAACACCCCATGACGTGCCACCACCTCCCGAACATAAATCTTGGCTAGCTTCTCAGTAGAGATACTCTCCTAGATTGAGATAAAATGTATCTCTTGGTCAACCGATCCACAATGACCCAGATAGAATCCACTCCACGCACAGTCCTAGTAAAATTCGTGATAAAATCCGTGGTGATGTCTTCCCATTTCCATACGGTAATCTCCAATAGCTGCATCTTTCTAGATGTCGCTAATGCTCGGCCTTGAATTTCCTACAAGTCAACCACCTCTCCACAAACCATGCTACATACCGCTTCATGCAGGGCCACCAATAATCAGTATGAAGATCCCTATACATCTTCGTTGCCCTGGGATGAATGGAGAATCTTGACATATTAGGCTCCTCCATCAGAACTTGGCACACACTGACCCAATACGAAACCCAAACTCTCTGATGTAGAGTCAACAATCCGCGACTATCATAATCGAAGGAAGCCACCTGACCCACAATTCGCTCGCTCTTTCGGTGCTCTTCCTTCATAGCATCAACTTGTGTCTCTCGAATCCGGTCCAAAAAAGGAGTAATCATTGTCATCCTCAAGAATATATCTCGGATCAAAGTTGCAACCTCCTTGTGGCTGAGAGCATCAGACACTGCAGTGGGCTTCCCCAGGTGGTGAGGGATCTCAAAATCATAATCCTTCACCACATCCAAACATCGACGCTGCATCATATTCGGATTCCGCTGATCCATCAAGTACCTTAGGCTCTTGTCATCCGTGTAAATGGTACACCATACCCCATAGATGTAATGTCGTCAAATCTTGAGGGCAAAAACCACACCCCCTACCTCCAAATCATTCATCGGATAATTCGCCTCATAAGGCTTCAACTGCATCAAAGCGTAAGAGATCATGCGACCCCGTTGCATCAACACTACACCCCAACCCATGATCGAGGCATCACAATAAACCACAAAGTCATCAACACCCTCTGGAAGGTTTAGAATTGACGCCTCACACAACCGCTGCCTAAGAGTCTCAAAAGTTGTCTGCTGCTCAGGCCCCTAGCAAAAAGTCACCGCTTCTTGGTCAGTCGGGTCAAGGGAACATCGATCTTGGAGAAATCCTGAATGAGTCTCTAATGATAATGTCACACCCCCAAACCTGAACGGCGGAAACGTTCGGGGGCAGATGACTTCATGTGGTAACGTAACAAATGAATACATAGTAAAGAAAGCAATACAACCATCATATATATAATTGAAAGTTACATTTGTCAAAAGTTACATGTTCAAAACCAATTACAATATGATGTCAAAATATGAGATTAAACCGGCGCCGTATCATCCCTTCATCAAAAGCATAATGATACCTGTAGTTACTGAATCCCTGGGACATACAAGTAATTTTGAAAAAGTAGATCAGCATTTAAGCTGGGAGTTTCATAAGTATTTAATGACAATGTTTGTATGAAATGGAATGTCTTGTCCTTGTTGGTTTGTGTTTAGAAAATCCTATATTTTCTACTAGTATAAAAGTAGTCTTCCTTCAAGACCAAAGTTTGTTTCCAAAAATTGTATGTAAGTATAAAAATAACCAATATGTTTGAAAACCTCGTAAATCAATTTATTTTTAATACCTCATGTGAGTTTTATAACCATACTATTGACTCAGAATGCCTATACACAACGTTCTTCAGGCGTTGGAATGTTATGACGTTTGTCACCCCAAATGGTGGACTGTAGCTAACAGTCAGGGCGCGGGTTGTCAAGCCCGTATAGATCTATACACAAACACCATGCTCCCCCTCCAAGGGATTCTGGTATATAATACAGGACTTGAAATGTGTACTCGAACGTACGTGAAGTTAATGTCTCACAGAACCGTAGTATAAAAACAGATTTACGTGTTAAAATGTTCATTTGCTATTGTATATGAAAGTGATTTCTTGAAAATCATGTTATTAGTATGTAAAAGTTAGCAATATCCTCATAAAACTATACTTATTATAGTTTTCTAAAAGTGTGCCTTGTTTGTTTTAGAATATCTAGAAAAGGAACCACTTGTTATGAAAGCATAGATTTTTGTAGAGCCTAAGATAGACACATATACTTTAAATCTAGGAAAAATGTTTAGTTTATACATGCATTACAACAATTTATAGTTTTAAAGATAGAATGCTATTGTAATATATTTTGTATACGGGAGTTCCCTATAAAGTTTATAAATCACATATGATTCTATTTAATAACAGTGTATAATAATCTTTATATATAACACCCGATAGTAGTAGTGTGTTTTACTTGTATTCCCCCCCCCCCCTAGAAAGCATATAAAAGTGTTTAGAATATTTAAAAAGGATTAATAAAGGGGTATGAACTCACTTGAAAGTCTGAAGATAGCGAGATGGAAAAACTGCGCAAAGTTTCGTCTCGGGAAACGGATTTTTCTCGGGAATCTCGGGAGTAAAATTGACCTTCGGGACTTGAGCAAAATGACCAGGGCTTCGGGGTAGTGCGAGCACGGAAATCGAGGCAATATCATGAGAGAAATGAGAGAGATGGGATAAATTTTCCGGAACCCTCGCATCACTATTTATAGGAGGCTGAGAGGCCTCGTTACGCGGGGGGTACGCACGTACGCTGGGCGTACGCGTACGTCATGCGTGACCGAGTCCTCGACTGCCTCGGAGCTCGGATGGGACGGGTCGGTGGTTCACACAGGCGCGACGTGGACGATCCGAGGCCAAGGCCTTCGCGTACGCGGGGCGTACGGAGTTACGCGGCACGTAACTCGGATGAGTTCGCTGACTCCCCCTTCGGATAATACCGGATTTTGAATTAAATAAATATATAATTTATTTAATAAACTTCAAAAATTCATATCTTCTTCATACGAAATCCGTTTTCGACGTTCTTTATATCCCCGCGAAGGTGAGACCATACTCTACAAGTTTCGTTTAGATTCCGTCAGCAAATTCCGAAATTATTTTTATTATTTATTTATAAAATGTCGTGATTAAGAAATTTCTTTAAACAAATCATAACTTCTTTATCTGACGTCGGTTTTTGCCAGACTTTTTACCGCTGAAAAACCATTGTCGAGACCTTCGATTCTCGTTTAGGTCATTCCGGCCAAAAGTCGCTCGATCTCCGATTCGAGTTTTTAGTTGCCTGTTGCTAAGCCGAATTTGGAAAAATCTTAACTTCAATATACGAAGCCAGATTTGGGCATTCTTTTTACGTACGATCCCGGTTTAATGATATAAAACATAGTAGGTAGTTAAATAAAACTTTTTGGACATTTTAATATCAACGTAAATTTTATTAACTCAAAAGTGGTTACAATACTTGACCTATTAGGCCATTACAAAGAGTTGAAATATCGGGTTGTCACATCACCCCCCCGTTAGAGGGAATTTCATCCCGAAATTTAAAGTAGTAAAGACACTAGTGAACATGAAAGAGATGAGGGTACTTTTGTTTCATCTGATCTTCGCGTTCCCATGTGAATTCAAGTCCCCGCTTGGTGTTCCAGCGAACCTTCACGATGGGTATGCGACTTTGTTTTGTTTGTTTGACCTCTCGGTCCATGATTTCTACCGGTTCTTCCACAAAGTTGAGGCTCTCACTGATCTCAATTTCGTCGAGTGGAATAACAAGAGTCTCATCGGACAGACACTTTTTCAAGTTTGAGACGTGGAAGATTGGATGTATGTTACTAAGTTCACGCGGTAGGTTAAGCTTGTAAGCCACAGGGCTGATTCTGGCAAGAATCTCGAAAGGCCCTATGTATTTTGGATTTAGTTTCCCACGCTTTCCAAAGCGTATTAAACCCTTCCACGGTGAGACCTTTAATAAAACGTGGTCTCCTACCTGGAATTCCAAAGGTTTCCTCCTTTGGTCAGCATAGCTTTTCTGTCGGTCTCTAGAGGCTTTCAATCGTTCACGAATCTGAACGATCTTCTCTGTCGTTTCTCGTATGATTTCCAGACCGGTGAGAGTGCTTTCAGGAGCTTTTCCTTTAGCTAACTGGGTATCGCCAACTTCAGTCCAGCACAGAGGGGATCTGCACTTTCGACCATAGAGGGATTCAAACGGAGCAGCCATTATGCTTGTATGATAACTATTGTTGTGTGAAAATTCGACAAGGGGTAAATGGATGTCCCATGCCTTTCCAAAGTCAATCACACAGGCTCTCAGCATATCTTCTAAAGTTTGTATCGTTCTCTCACTTTGCCCGTCTGTTTGTGGGTGGTAGGCTGTACTCATGTCTAGCATAGTTCCCAGGGAACCTTGTAGTGACTGTCAGAATCTTGAAGTGAATCTACTATCTCGGTCGGAGATAATGGATATCGGAACACCATGCAGTCGTACTACTTCCCTTAAGTAAGTTCTTGTAAGCTTTTCCATTTTGTCAGTTTCCTTGATGGGTAGGAAATGCGCGGATTTGGTCAATCTGTCGACGATGACCCATATGGTATCGAGTCCACCCGTCGTCTTGGGTAACTTGGTTATGAAGTCCATAGTAATCCGTTCCCATTTCCATTCTGGTATCTCTGGTTGTTGTAGTAATCCTGATGGTTTTTGATACTCGACCTTAACCTTAGCGCAAGTAACGCATTTACTTACGAAGGTAGCAATTTATGCTTTCATGTTAGGCCACTAGTACAATTTCTTAAGATCCAGATACATCTTATCTGAACCCAGGTGAACGGAATACCTCGTGTTGTGTGCTTCAGTCATTACTACGTCTCTGAACCTGCCATGCTTCGACGTCTAGATTTGGTCCATAAGATAATATGCTCCGCCACCCTTGACTTCTAGATTCTTTTCCATTCCTCGTAGGGATTCACCCGCCACATTTTCAGGTCACAAAGCTTCCACTTGTGTTGTGACATCCCCAAAATCTCGGCCAGAAAAGACCGGTTTCATTTATGCTTTTTAAACATTTTCAGAGTAAATCCTTTTAATTTTAAAAGAGATGCGGAATTTGTTCCCAAAAACAAAACATGATAAAATAGATATTTATCAAAACATTTCATAAGACATATGATTTCATTTCATATTCAAAAGTCGGGATGTCATGTTCCGATACAGATCATAAAGCATAAACGATAGCATTACAAGTCATTCAACAAATATATACATATACAGACTTGTAAACAAAACAACTTGATGATTCGCCCATCTTAAGCTCTTGCGCCACTTCCTGTAATACAAATAAACTGAGTGGGTCAGGCTTGGGAGCCTGGTGAGCATATAGGGTTTTCAAACCCACAATAATTATATTTAATTACAACAATCCACAATAAACCCGATTACCCATTGCCGTTATCCTCACTTTACGTTCCTAAAAATAACGTCTATTATAAGGAACCTATTTCAGGATTTTTCATCGGGATGGACATTATTGCAGAGGGGCTTCCTCAACAATAAGTATCCTAAAGGCAACCATGTGGGGGATAGAGTACACCGGTGAACATGTCGTTCACAACACCTACAGGTAATGAGCCTGCTAGTGTTCCACAGGACAGTCTAGAATAGTCTGTGGTCGTCATCCATACTCTGCTGAATGACTAGAATAAGACCAATAACACGGAGGCCTCTCATCTGTTTATTACACACCAATTACCTACCCATGTTCTACCCAACATATTAGTAGATAAAAATATACGTTTTTATACATTGTTTAAAAACCTATATAACATGCTTTAATCAATACATATTCCACATAACAGATGAGGCATACACACATAACACGTATTTCATAGAGAATACATCAGATCTATAAGATAGAAGAGAGTGAATATACACTCGCACGTATAACAACCAAATATATACACATAACACGTATTTTATATGAAATACTTCATAATATTGCGTTGGAAAGAAAATAACTACACACTCACTTGATCAGAAGATGATCGGGCAGCACTACGGCTTGCAGAAGAGGTGTTTCTCCATAGACCTGGAAGATCTTCACAAAACCGGGCTCCTCGCGGGCAGCGTTTCGGCTCGGGAATAACGCTCTTCGGGATCCTCAGGGCTTCGGATCTTGCTTCGGGGCTCGGGAATATTACCGGGGCTTCGGGGTACAAACGGCACGCAAAACGAGGCAAATGACTAGAGAGAATGATGGAATTTGCAAAGGAAACTCGGCTGCTTCGGATCTCCTTTTATAGGTGCTGAACCCTCGCACGTACGCGGGGCGTACGCCTCGGTGGTCGTCAGCGCTTACGTCATCGGTCCATCTACGTCATTGCATATGACTCACTACTCCGTAGAACTCGAGTGCCCTACACTGTACGCGGGGCGTACTCACTTTAGCGGCGCGTAAGTCGGATCAGATCTGTGACTCACCTTCGGATAATGCTTCCGAATTTTGATTTAAAAATAAATATAAATTAATTAATAAACTTCGTAAATTCATATCTTCTTCATACGAACTCCGTTTTCGACGTTCTTTATATCCACGGAAAGGTGAGACTACGCTCTACAACTTTTGTTTAGACTCCGTCGGCTAATTTTGACTTTTATTTTTATTATTTATTTTTAGAAGGCTGAGACAGAAAAACTTCGTTATAAATTCGTAACTTCTTCGTCTGACGTCCGTTCTCGCCTAACTTTTCATCGTTTCGCTACTAACAACAAGATCTTCAATTCTCATTTAGATTGTTTCGGCTAAAAACCGCTCGATCTCAAATCGAGTATTCGGGCTGCATACTTCTAAGTCGAAACTTAGAAAAATCATAACTTCCTCATACGAAGTCAGATTTGGGCGTTCCTTTTATGCACGCTCTCGGTTTAACGAAATCTACGACTTTCGTTTAGATCGCTAAGGCTAAATATCGCTCTATCTTAAATTCATATTTTACGTCACTTGGCGTCATGTCGATTCTGTCGCGAAACTTCGACAGGACATAACTTCTTCGTTATAGCTCGGATTTTGGCATTCCTTATATCTCCAGAATCCTTGTTTCGACCACTACAACTTTATGCAAAGATATCGGGCTTATCTCACACTTTAATTTTGACGCTTATTTTATTCTTAATTCATTAAATTATAAAAATCAAGAAAATAAACACATAAATCACATAATTCACAAATAATACATTTTTATTATTTCAAATTTAGTTACAAAGGTTAACCTAGACTATTACATTGCTAAAAATGGCAAGCCAAGAAACACGGGCGTTACATGTGCCTCCTTAATTTGTGTGGATAAGTGGGAATGGATAGTCATAGTCAGAGATTTGACCCTCCGACCAGTGTATTCCTTTCGACTGAGGGCGTCCGCTACCACGTTGGCCTTGCAAGGATGATAACGAATTTTGCATTCGTAGTCATTTAGTAACTCAACCCATCGTCGTTGTCGCATGTTGAGTTCCTTCTGACCGAAAATGTGTTGAAGGCTCTTGTGATCGGTGAAAATAGTACTCTTTGTTCCGTATAAGTAGTGTCTCCAGATCTTCAGAGCAAATACCACTGCTCCTAACTCAAGATCGTGTGTCGTATAGTTCACTTCGTGTGTCTTAAGCTGTCGGGAGGCATAAGCAATAACTTTCCCTCTCTGCATAAGAACACAACCAAGTCCTTGATTTGATGCATCGCAATACACTACGAAGTCTTCTATCCCTTCGAGGAGGGATAGTATCGGTGCGGTGCACAAGGCCTGTTTTAGTGTTTGGAACACCTTTTCTTGCTTCGCTTCCCAGTTAAAGGCCACGCCTTTTTGGGTTAATGCAGTAAGAGGTTTCGCAATGCTAGAGAAGTTCTTTATGAATCTGCGATAGTAGCCAGCGAGACCTAGAAATTGACGAATTTCTGTAGGTGTCTTTGGTGCCGACCAGTTCTCGATGGCCTTGATTTTGGAGGGGTCCACGTGTATCCCTTTCTCGCTAACAACGTGGCCCAAAAATTCGACCCTTCGAATCCAAAATTCGCATTTAGAGAACTTCGCATAAAGTTTCTCCGATCGCAGTGTTTCTAAGACTTTTCGTAGGTGCTACCTATGCTCTTCCTTACTTCGGGAGTAGATAAGTATATCATCGATAAAGACGATGACGAACTGATCTAAGTAGGGACGGCATACCCTATTCATTAGGTCCATAAATACTGCTGGTGCGTTGGTTAATCCGGATGGCATTACTACAAATTCGTAGTGCCCATAACGAGTTCGGAAAGCTGTTTTGGGAATATCCCCCTCAAGTACCCGTAATTGGTGATATCCGGATCGTAGATCTATCTTCGAGAAGTAGTTTGCTCCTTGGAGTTGATCAAATAGGTCGTCAATACGGGGTAGAGGGTAACGGTTCTTAACAGTAAGTTTGTTCAGCTCTCTGTAGTCGATGCACATACGGAACGACCCGTCTTTCTTCTTTACGAACAAGACCGGTGTTCCCCAAGGTGAGAAACTTGATCTTATGAATCCTTTTTGAAGGAGTTCATTAAGTTGATTGGAAAGTTCTTGCATCTCTGCTGGTGCTAGACGATAAGGCGATTTCGCTACTGGGGTAGCCCCTGGAACTAAGTCGATTCTGAATTCGACTTGGCGTTGTGGTGGTAATCCTGGTAGTTCTTCTGGAAAGATATCGGGAAAGTCGTGTACTGCTGGAATGTTCTTGATGTCCTTCAGTTCCTAACTTGTATCGATGATGTGCGCTAGGAATGCTCGACAATCCTTCCGTAAACACTTTCGAGCTTGGATTCACGAAATGATACGAAGGTTTGTACTTGATTTGTCGTCGTAAATCACTAATGTTTCGTTGTTAGGGAGATTAATCCGAACTGCTTTTTCAAAACACATGATGTCGGTGCGAAGAAGACTTAACCAATCCATGCCGACTATGACGTCGAAACTTTCAATAGGGACCGACATGAGATTGATTGGGAAAGAATGACCATCTAAAGTTAACGTACGATCCTTGTATATTTAGTTAGTGTTTTCGGTTTTTCCGTTGGCCATCTCTATAGTGAATGATTTTTCTAGCTTGCTAGGTTTAGGTTTAATTAAGTGAATAAAGTTTTGACTCACGAAGCTTCTCTCCGCTAAACTATCGAATAATATGCATGCATATAAATTATCGAGGAGGAACATACCAGCAACTACAGTTGGGTCAGCTACAGCTTCGTCGTGGCCTATACTCAAAACTCATCCCACACCGCTGGTGCCTGCTGCCTTAGGGCAGTTCCTCTTGTAGTGGCCCACCTCGCCACAACCATAGCAAGTCTGGCCTATACCCGCATTGGGAACTTGAGTGATCGGCTTTGCGGGATCCTTGCAGAAACGGGATGTGTGTCCCTTTCTATTGCAATTGGCGCACTGCATTTCCCGACAAGGTCCATGGTGGTGGTAGATGCATTTGGTGCACTTTGGAAGGTTACCTACATAAGGCCTTGTTGGGTAGGTATTTGTAGGAGCTGTAGTAGGGACCGTGGCAGCATTCACTGAAACCAGTTGTTTCTTTGCGGATTCTTGGGAAGACCCACCCTTCCCTTTATTCCATACTCTCTTCCTGTTGTTGTTGTTGTTGTTGTTGTTGTTGTTGTTGTTGTAGTTTCCTTTCTGTGGTTCTGGTGCAGAAGCGGTTGAGTTCTGATGACCTCCGTAGTCAATCAAAGATTGTGCCAGTTCCTTAGCACTTTCAAAGTTGTCAGGTTTGGAAGCTAACACGCTTGACCGTATTTGGGGCGTCAGTCCCCATATATACCTCTCTATTTTCTTGCTCTCAGGAGCAATCATGTCTGGTCAAAGGATTGCCAGATCGCAGAACCTGTTGGTATAAGTTGCGATGTCGGTCCCAACCATTCCGAGAGTCCAGAGTTCATGTTCGAGCTTTTGAATCTCTCCCTGTGGGCAGTATTCTCTCATCATCATGGCTTTGAGGCTCTCCCAGCTTATGGAGTTTGCCACTATTAGGGTAAGCACTTGAACGTGGCCGTTCCACCAAGCCAAAGCTCTATCAATGAGTGTGAAGGTTGCAAACTTGACTTTGCTGTGCTCGGGGCAGGAGCAGATTTCAAAGACTGATTTTGTCCTTTCAATCCACTGTCTCAGAGCCATCACACCACCAGTTCCATAAAACATACGGGTTTTGGCATTAGTAAAGTCCTTATAAGTGCATTCTCGAGGTTGCCCATGACTCTCGCCAAGGTTGGATAGGTGTGTGCCAGTTCTCAAGTCATTAGTACTCGAGTTATTGAGCTGTGACATGGCAGCTGCTACCGCTGCGGTGACTGCTGCTTGGGACATGACAACATCAAATTAAGGAGGTGGAGATGGTGGTGGTATCGGTGTTTCATTGATAGGGTTACGTCTGGTATTCCTACGTGGCAGCATCTTTAACTATACGTTTAAAAGATGATGAATGTGTATCATGAACCAAATTGCCATAGTTCAACAACAGATGATAGCATGAATCTTAAAATAGAAGAATGAAAGTTATTTGTAAGACTGAAAGTATGAAACAAGTATTTGGTTTCTCGACGACTTTTCAAGGTTTAAACGAAATACTCAACGTAGTAATAATAGTGTCACTTATATTAATATAAAAGTTGATGCAACGATCATGAAAATTTGACCCCTATAAGGGTCTCCGATTACAAAGTTCTAGAAATTTAAAGACTTTTAGCCGAGGTCCTAAGTTATAACAAAATTTGAGGTTTTCACAAGTACTACTTGCGACGTGTGTTGCGCTTGGAGCTCGATTCTGCATCTGATTGCTTCGACTCCATAAGACGCCTATCAAAGGCGGCTTGTTGTTCCCTCAATTCTGCGAAGGCTGCATTCTCTTGTGCTTGGAATGCTTTGGCGCGGAGGTGGATGTTGTTCTGCAACATCTCCAGGCGGTTGATATCGGCCGTGTGGACTTGTACTTCCACGTTGACCTCTCGGATTCGGTTTGCTTGAACCCTGATTGGTAGGACTGGTTGGCCAGTTTACCTACCATTGCTGGAAGTGCTCGGTCGGCTGAACCCCCATCCCTGATGTCATAGAAGTCTCGACATATTCCGTAAGGAGAGCGTATCCCTTTTTGTTGGCTCCAGTGGACGAGGTGACTTCCCCAAACGGGAGTCGGTCCTAGAAAGTTCCTCCTAATGGGTGGAGGGTTGACTATTTCCGATTCTGAGTCTGTGCCGGAGTCGTCCCCGACATCCAACTCAATGGGCTCTTCGTCCTCCTCCGGATCCTCTTCAATCCATCCTTTGTTGCCTTGTTGTGGGTAGTAGGGGTCTCCATGCAGGTAAAATCCAGCCATTTGACTATACGAGAATAGGGTTATAAGATTTGAATAAAACTTGGGACATGTAATACTAATTAATCAAGTGTATGCACCAAATACTCCTATAGTATTTAATTTGTACGTTAGATACTAGTGTCTATTTTGATAAATTTTGACTTGTTGCTCACTACGATCATTCCTTGACATACGTTAGTCAAATTTCGGATAAACATAGTTGATCAGGTTATATTCGTCCCAAATTTGATTACATATCTCGAGAATTAGTCGTAGTGTCCAACTTGTCCTAAAATTTTTTGTATAGTTCTTATCATAAAAATGTGTTGTTGTATGCATGTATTTCGGATTTTTATAACCTAAAATAATCTATTTATGTGATATAAGGATCTTAGGTACAAATTTTTTTTTTTTTTTTTGTCAGAGACTTTGAGTCCCTAAGCATTTATTAATGCTTGTATTCCCCCCCCCCCCCCTAGAAAGCATATAAAAGCGTTTAGAATATTTAAAAAGGATTAATTAAGGGGTATGAACTCACTTGAAAGTTTGAAGATAGCGAGATGGAAAAACTGGGCAGAGTTTCGTCTCGGGAAACGGATTTTTCTCGGGATTCTCGGGAATCTCGGGAGTAAAATCGACCTTCGGGACTTGAGCAAAATGACCAGGGCTTCGGGGTAGTGCGAGCATGGAAATCGAGGCAATATCGTGAGAGAAATGAGAGAGATGGGGTAAATTTTCCGGAACCCTCGCATCACTATTTATAGGAGGCTGAGAGGCCTCGTTACGCAGGGGGTACGCACGTACACTTGGCGTACGCGTACGTCATGCGTGACCGTGTCCTCGACTGCCTCGGAGCTCGGATGGGACGGGTCGGTGGTTCGCACAGGCGCAACGTGGACGATCCGAGGCCAAGGCCTTCACGTACGCGGGGCGTACGGGGTTACGCGGCGCGTAACTCGGATGAGTACGCTAACTCCCCCTTCGGATAATACCGGATTTTGAATTAAATAAATATATAATTTATTTAATAAACTTCAAAAATTCATATCTTCTTCATACGAACTCCGTTTTCAACGTTCTTTATATCCCCGCGAAGGTGAGACGATACTCTACAAGTTTCGTTTAGATTCCGTCGACAAATTCCAAAATTATTTTTATTATTTATTTATAAAATGTCGTGATTAAGAAATTTCTTTAAACAAATCATAACTTCTTTATCTGACGTCGGTTTTTGCCGGACTTTTTACCGCTGAAAAACCATTGTCGAGACCTTCGATTCTCGTTTAGGTCATTCCGGCCAAAAGTCGCTCGATCTCCGATTCGAGTTTTTAGTTGCCTGTTGCTAAGCCGAATTTGGAAAAATCTTAACTTCAATATACAAAGCCGGATTTGGGCATTCTTTTTACGTACGATCCCGGTTTAATGATATAAAACATAGTAGGTAGTTAAATAGAAACTTTTTGGACATTTTAATATCAACGTAAATTTTATTAACTCAAAAGTGGTTACAATACTTGACCTATTAGGCCATTACAAAGAGTTGAAATATTGGGTTGTCACAGATAACCAGCCAAACCAATAAAATCTCTGAATCTCAGATGGATACCTCAGAACCTCCCACTGTATCATGGCCTCGACCTTGGCTGGATCAACCAGAATACCCTTCTGGTTGACAAGGTGCCCCAGAAACTGCACCTCGCACAACCAGAACTTGCACTTGGGGAACTTTTCAAAGAGTCTCTCCCTGCTCAAAGTCTCCAACACCTCTCTCAAATGCTCCTCATGCTGCTCCTGAGTCTTGGAATAAACCAAGATTTCATAAATGAATACTATCATATATCGATCCAACATCGGTCTGCATGCGGTTCATGATATCCATGAACACGGCTGGAGTATTTGTGAGCCCAAATGGCATCACCATGAACTCATAGTGACCATATCGAGTCCTAAAAGTTGTCCTCTGCATATCCTCATCCCGGACCCTCATATGATGATAACCCAATCACAAATCAATCTTGGAGAACCAAGATGCACCCTGAAACTGGTCAAAAAATTATAAATCCTCGGGAGGGGATAATAGTTGTTCACCGTTACCTTATTCAACTTCGGTAGTCGATACACATTTAATGAGACCCACCCTTCTTCCTCACAAACATAATTGAGTCTCCCCATGGCGAACTGCTCAACCAAGTAAATCCCTTGTCTAACAACTCCTGTAGCTGTGTAGACAACTCCTGTACCTCGAGAGGATCCAACCGATATGGTGCTTTGGCTATTGGAACTGCACCTGGAACTAAATCTATCCTGAACTCCACTTGATTATCCGGAGGTAACCCATGCAAATCCTCCAGGAACACATCTAGATACTCCCGCAGGATCGACACATCATCTACGGTCGCCTTACCCTTATCCTGGGTATCCATGACATAGGTGACAAAACCTGAACAACCCCGATGAAGGTAGCGTCTGGCTCTCGTTGTAGAACACATAATCGGCCCATGCTGTAGTGTCTCACCCTGAATCACCAACTCTCCCCCACTTGGGGTCCGAAACTGAACCAACTGATGCTCACAGTCGATCACTTCCCCCATTAGGGCTCAACCAATCCATGCCTACGATAACCTTGTTTCCCCGCAAAGGAATGGGAACTAAATCCACCGGATACCACTCATTGAATAACAGAAGAGTACAACCTTGATGAACCCTAGCAACCTAAATAGACCTATCATCAGCAATCTCAACATCTAAAGAACAATCTAGCTCCCCTCGAGCTCCAAGAAATCCCTTCCTAAGAGCAAGAGATACAAATGATCGTGTAGCCCCCGAATCAAATAGTACTAAAGAAGAGATACCGTTCACCAGGAATGATCCTAAAAATAAGACATATAAACGTAATCAACAATTTAATATAAATAAACAGAAAAAGAGAAGATACATACCCATCACCACATCGAAAGTTGCATACGTCGCCTCTACTGTCGATTAGAAAGCTCTGCTCTTCGCCGCAGGCGCATCTGCCCGGCCCTGACGGCCATCAGTAATCCTCAATGTCATAGGAGAGGGTGCTGACACTGGTCCTGCTATAGCTAAACTCAAACCATACGCCTTCTTGTGGCCCCTCTGATTACATTGAAAGCAAATTAGATCAAATATTGGGGTGATGGTGGTGGTAGCAATACGATCCTTGCTGATATGACCAGTCTGACCGCACTTGAAGCAGTTAGAACCATCCACTCTGCACATCCCCTCGTGCGACCTGCCGTACTTGCCATAGCAGCCTCGGCCCTGCTGGCTCTTCCCCATCGTATCAACTAACTTGGGCCTCTTTCCCGAACCCTCAACACTGGACACAAAATATGGCTTCCTCTTCTTCTCTATTTCCAAATCAATCACCCTCTCTCTAGCCCTCTCTATAATGTATTCCAGCATCTTAGATCTGAATCGGCTAATAAACTACCAAATATCACTCCTCAGCATCTCATGGTACCGAACATTATTTATCTCCTTGTCTGCCACATACTGTGGGACCAGAAGTTCCCTCTCCCAAAACATAGCGGTGATCTCAGCCACCATCTCAGTAGTCTGACGGAGATCCTGGAACTCTCGCACCATATGTTGCACCTCAATCACTGGTACAAACGCGGCTTGAAACATGGTCGAGAAATCACTCCAGGCCATCGAATCAATACCAGCATCATCTTTGATAGTACGCCCCACCTCCTCCCACCAATCACACGCCTTGTCCTTCAAGAGGTAGGAATCTAGACTCACATTGTCTCCTTTGGGATAACGACTGGTACAGAAGGCATTAGCAGCATCTGCACACCACCTACTGCTTTCAATGGGGTCCCTTGCCCCATGATAGTCTGGCACACCACATGCCCGAAACTCCCTGAAATTCAGAGAGTGTGTCCCGACCAAAGCCACAATCTCATCGCGAAAGGTGCTCAACCTCTCATCAAGCAGCTCCATAATGCCCTCCTTGATCGAGCCAAAGATCACAAGAGTCTGATCAAGGATACTACACAAAATCTCAGATGATATAAACTCCCTCCTCTGGTCATTAAGCTACCTGGCTCCAGATCCTGAGCTTGAACCCTCCCCAGCACCGGAACTGCCCACTGGCCTGCCTCGCAATACCACCATATTGATAATAGACCATATAAACCAACAGAATACACATCAATATACACATATGGTAAATCATAACTCCACAAGCTCCCTGGCTTCATTGCAACCCTCCTTGAACCGAGTATGTATCCTCTGCTTCCAGTAGTACGGGCCCATACTACCTTCCACATCTATCCGTATTTTCCTCAAGAAGTGCCTTAACTCAGCCAAGTTACTTTATATCCAACAATTCCCTCAAAAATAAGGCTCCCAACACTAAATCTCATCCTAGGTTTTCCTAGGTCAAACTCCACACCACTCTCCGCCATCAGTTGCAGAAAGAACTACCGCTAACTTCCTCTAACTAGCTCACGAATACAATTACATATTACAAAAAATAGATAATTCTTTGAATGAGAGGTCTCACACTACAATAGTTGGACTCAAACAAGAGTTGCGCAATAGAGTTAAAACATAACCCTCTAAAATTGTTTAGTTCCCATAATATGTAACTTAGCATATTCGTTTATTAGTTAGCTGAAGCTAGTTAAAACTCCTAAAAACACAAAGCAAGCAGCATTCGAGCATCAAGTAATCAAAACTAAGCATACCCTAATCAGGACATCCTATTACTGACTGGTCAGTACTAGCATGCAAATTTATAAGCTCATACAGTAGGCATATGAAGGCATCTCTCCTAGATCCTTATCCCTAAACTAGCATGCAATCACAATTCACAGATCAAACATATTATAAACATGTATGGGTATTTTGGGTTAACTTACTTGAGCTCGGCTAATTGTACGCACCACACCCTTTCTTATTTTATAAAAACTTTTTTAAATATGTTTATTTTTTTTAAAACTTACCAAATCCTCATTTGATTTCAGACACCTCCGAGAATGTGCCCGAAACTCTCAAACCAAGGCTCTGATACCAACTTATAACATCCAAAAACATGGTCCCAAAAATTTCGGTTTTATAAAAGATGAAATAGTATTTTCAAATATAAGCCATACATCTCAACAAAATCAATGTATCAAATGTATCAAAATCAGAGTAATATCAAATGCGGAATCGCCATGGTGTGTGCGGTGAGTGAACTAGAGCCCTTCCCCTTGGAACCGGAAGTACCTAAAACATAAACTAAAATACGTAAGCACAAATCTTAGTGACTTCCTTAAGATACCGCATATCAAACATATCACACAACAGGCCCCGCCTAAAGAGATATAGACCCAGCCCGCACTCGCATAACGGGACCCGCCCACCTTCACAATACGGCCCCCGCCTAGACCCACTACAAACACATACAAGTATCACACAGACAACAAGTATATCAGCATAATCATCAAGGGTTGGCTTTGGTGCCTTAGACCCACTAAACCCGGTAAGGAAAACTCACCTCGAAAACTGAACGTAAAGAATGATCCATGACTGCTGGTGCTACAACTCCCCAAGCTATCAATTACCAAATAAAAGCTGATTAACATTTGGGATCTACATCATACCCAAAAATCCCTACATGGGGTAGAAAGACTATTTTACCCCTATCATAACTTGGTCCAAGTGTAGCACCTTAAATTTTAAGACAAATCTTGCATTTTTAATTCACCAAACATTACTCATAAATTCAAGTCATCATATAAATTATAAGTTAACATCAAAACAATATCAGATTATCCCAAAATCCACAAGATATCATAAGCCGACGAATATGTACAATCATGCATCCTCCTTCCCAGGTTCTATAGAAGTACCTGAAACACAATTAAATCAATATCGTAAGCACGAAGCTTAGTGAGTTCTCTAAAATACCAATTATACAAATAATAGCCTCTCATTGCTAAATCTTGATAAGGACCCTCCGGTCATGTGTCTCAGTGAAGACCCTCCGTTCTTACATTTCGGTATAGACCCTCCGGTCATAACTCAACATATACACAAAATACTATAACAGAATAAGTCACAAAGACAGAATGCATAATAACACATATCAATATAAGCAAATATGATCCTCCGATCAACAATACGAAAAGGACCTTCCGGTCAATAACATGAATAATACCCTCCAGTCAATAACACGTATAACAACCTTCAGTCACACATGCATTACCACACATGTAAGTATAGTGAAAAGACTCACCTCAACCCCTACACGAGTAATCCTACATTGTCGCTGTTGCTGCAAAATGGCTCCCGAACTGAGCCAAACAACCCAACATCATAATTAATAACTAAGCAAGTCTAATCCCCAACACTATGCCCAAATAGACCCAACTAACCAGGCCCACTAATGACCCAAATCTATTGGGACCACCAAAGCCCAAGACCAAAATATACACAAAGGTCCACTAACGGCCCAATTTTCCAAATTGGGCCCAAAACCTTACTTGGGCCGTACCCTAAAGCCCATTACTTAATCCTAAACTAAAACACACTTTCTCATATGGCCGAACAAAGCACCAATCAACCATGCCCGTTTAGATAGGCCAAACCGAAGCCCAATTACACAAACCCACCAAGATAGAGTATGTAGGGCATACAAGCATGTATGCGCCTTGTATGTTATGCGTACCTGCTTGTACGACCAACGTACTCACCTTATCCAACCCAAGCCTCATTTTCACTTAATACATTAAGACAAAGCTTTCCAAACCACAGATATGACCACCTTAAGCTAGAATATCACGTAAAGTTTCCGACTTTACTTCCACATATGACCCAATAAAACTCTTAAGCTAGAAAGGGACTTAAAGGGTGACTTAATACATGCATGACCCCATAATACACATAAATCTTTCATCTTTATGCTCAAAGATACCAAAACAAACTCAAATCTAAAAGGATGAACCTTTAAACAACTTAGCTCATCCATTAACTCAAAAAGAAGGCCAAAATCACAATTAACTATCCATAAGGAAATTTATTCATACACAAGACAAGATTGAAACTTGATACTTCAAATGGCTTCCCCACAAGATGATGGATCTGGATCTAAGGTTACTTTATCAAGCCAAGCAACTTCAAACTCCTCTTCTTTCCTTCCCAAAAGCATAAAAGATCACCAAATCCCTCCAAGAGCTCAAGAACACCCTCAAGAGGCAACAAAGTCGATTTAGGGTTTCTTCGGTATGGAGGCTGGCTTGGAAATGAAGAAAAAGCTCTGACATTATGCTTATATAGGTTACAACCCTAAAAACTAGGGTTTTCAACCTGCCACTCGTACGCCTAGTGTAGGAGGTCTCGCACCCCGACCCAACTTTACCTCTACGATGTGCGTTCCTCTAGTTACGCCTAGCGTAACCTTCCTTGCCTCAGTACACCCTACGTACCTATTTGGTACTCCGCATACATACTAGGGTTTTCCCTAAACCCTAAACCATTTAAAGACCATAACTTTCTTGATATAACTCTGGTTTTGACCATCCTTATATCCATGATGTAACATCTGGAATCTAGAAGGTCAATTATGGAAATGAATTCCATTTTTAGGGGCCAACTCCTCAATATTATGGCATTAACTCGACGTGCTAGAAGCTTTTGGGGCGGGTGTTTTTAAGTACCAACTCATCGAGTTTTGAGAGGAACTCGATGAGTTGGAAGCTGTTTGAAAAACTCTAATTTTAGGGTTTTGCACCTTATTTTAACACCTTAAGTCCCAAGTGTTGGCCTCATTCCCAGCCTCCATAGCCCCTAACCCTAATCTTGAAACCCTAGAGACTCCATGAGTGTTGTGAGCTCATTGTGAGTGTATTTTGGTGCGTTGGAAGCTAATTGAGGGGAAGAAAAGCTTGGTGAACGGTGGTGGTTCAAGTAGGAGCTTTCAGATCTTGATTCTCTGCTTCATTTCCAGTACATCTTGGGTATAAAGTTCTAAACTTGCTTAATAATTTCGTAGATGTCTTATTTGGTTAAATTGCATGCTTTTAGCCATAGATGGGAAGTAAAAGTCCCAAGTGCTTACTCTTTTAGATCTATGACCTTCATGAGTTCTTTTGGCATAAAGGTGCCAAATTTATGGTCTTAATGGATCATGCATCTATTAAGCTCTTCTTTTAGTCTCTTATGAGCTTTGAGCCTCTCCTAGCCATGCATGAGTGTAAAGTTGGAAGCTTTACGTGACCATGCAGCCTTAAAGGACCAGATCTGTATTTTTGGGCTTTGTCTTGGTAGTTAAGTGATTATTGATTAACCCCTTAACCTTTTATGCCTACGATTTGAGTTTTGAGCCCACTTGGTTGGTCCCTAGGGGTAAAGTTAGAAACTTTACCCTTCTAGATGTTATTTCACTTAAGATCTGAATGGGGAAGCTGCTAGTTTCATTTATGTGGGCTTAATGGGTTAAGATGTTTGGTTCCTGATGAACTCGGTGAGTTTTTGGGTGAACTCGGCAAGTTGGATTGGTTCTTCTCGAATTTGAAGTCTGATAAAGGAAACTCAACGAGTTAGGCCAACTTGGGTCGTTGACTTTGAATTTTGACTTATGTTTTTGACCTAGTTTGTCTCAAGGGGTGTTTGTGGTAATCTGAATTGTATTTAGGAAAATATGGGCTTAGTATAAGGCCCATATAGGAATGGGCCTAATTTGGAAATTTGGGCCATTAGTGGGCCTTTGTGGATCTTTTAGTGTTGGGCCTTTTGGTTATTGGAATTGGGCCTTAGTTTTGGTTCATTGTGGGGTCAGGAGTAAAATGGTCAATTTTACCCCAAGTATGGATGGTGGGACTTAGAATGGAACCCAATTGCTAATTGGGTGTTATTTCGATCTGTTAGATTGGAGGTGTCACCAGGGTGGCGGCTAGGGATATCTTTTAGTAAGCTTCAACATTCAAGGTGAGTCTCTTAACTGTTTGTATGGGTCGAACGCACCAATGCCGACGTGTTTAGTTTATGTATTATAGGAAGACCAGGGGGTTTTCCCTTGACATAATGTATGAAAAACCATGAGGTGGCTCCTAGCACACTATATGCAAGACCAGGGTCTGAGCCTGGAAGTACTTAGTTTAGTACTGTAGCTTGTATGCTTGTTTTCTTTGTGATGCTTGCATGGAAGAACCGCAGATGGCTCTTGGAACTTGTCTGTAAAACCCAAGGTTGTGGCCCCCGGCCTGGCAAGGAAGACCACAAGGCGGCCCGTGGCAAAATTGCAAGACTATGTGCGACTGTAACACCCGGTTCCCAATACGTACTTTTATTTCATATTTGTGCATTTCTACACTGGGACTCGACGAGTTGGAGATCCAACTTCTCGAGTAGATGTGATTTTTGGGACGCGGGTGGAAGTATCTACTTGCCAATTCGGAAACCTTGACTCGACGAGTAGACTAGTCTAGATGAAATCCTAAATTTGAGGGTTTTCACCCTATTTAAACACTTTAACTAGCCTCCACTCCATCCTCCATCACCCTCAGACCCCATTCTCGAAACCCTAATAAGTTGTGAGTGTTCTTAAACTATTTTGGTGCCATTTTTGTGATTTGAAGCTTGGAGAAGAAGGAAAGGCTTGGAGGTTCAAGAAGAAGGAAAGGCTTGGAGGTTCAAGAAGAAGGTAGTAGATCCAGAGCCTTGGTTGGATTTCCAGCGTGTTTGAGGCAAAAAGCTTCAACCTTGACTTTTCATTTGTTAGATCTTCTTTAGGGCTTGAATCTTATCATTTTTTGGGCATTTCTAAGTCACCTTCGGGTTTAGAGCATAATATGGCGTGATGACTTCATATCTTGAACCTAGGATGGTTCTCATGGCATAAAGGTGTCAACTTCACTGCCATAAGAGCCCCATGCACCTTGTGGATCTCATTTTTGGGTCTTTTGAGGTTAAATACCCATGCATGGACGTAAAGTTTGTAACTTTACGTATAATATGGACCCTAGGAGGTCAGATCTATGTTTTAGACACATTAAGACCAACTGAAATCAATGGAATAGTGTTGGACAAGGAAGGACTCGGCGAGTCGCTCATACGACTCGGCGAGTCAGGTCGTAGTTTCCCCCCAAACCCCTTCTGATAAAGGACAATGTATTGAGTTACAAGAACACTAAGCCAGTTGGGCTCATTGTTGACCTTGTAGACCATAGAACTCGGTGACTTCAAGAACAGAATGGAAGAGTTCAAGACAAGTCCCAACCACATGAAGACAAACTCAATGAGTTCATACAGAACTTGGCGAGTCCAGGACTGAATGTGTCTTCTTGCATGAAGAAGGACTCGACGAGTTCAAGGATGAAATTGGCAAGTCAATTGTAGAAAGTGCCAACCTTGTATGAAGGGAACTCCGCGAGTGCGTGCAAGACTCGATGAGTAGGGATGAGGTTTTAGCGTTTTGAGGATTTAGGGTGTAACAACCCGAAATTTCCGTATCATTTATTGTAACTCTTTCGTAGTACAATTCGCGCAACCAATAGTCATTCCAAATTCGATTTCCGATCTTCCGTATAATTAAGTCATTAATTAGTACACATTTAAAATGACTTAATGGGTGTCTTAATACAATTAAAAATCATTTTAACACCCAACCTTAGTGATCGGAATAATTATAGAAATTACCGTATCGGGTTACGGTAAGTCAATCGGGTACGACCAAAAACCTCGTTTAACGCCGGTATCGGGTAGAATTCCACCGTGTCCAAAACTTAAACACTATATAAACGTGTTTAAGACTCCATTTGAATCCTTTGGCCAATTTATCATTAAACACTTCCAACCTCTCTCCTCATCCAAGTTTAAGGGATCAAAACTCAAATTTAAGGCTTCAAATCTCTAAGGTACTTTCCCTAGCTTGTATTGTAACCTCCTTAGCCTTCAAATTCGAGTTCAAAGCATGACTTAAGCCTACATTCATGAGTTTACAGCCATGGAACCTTCATGGGCCGTAAACTCATATAACAAGGGTTTTTAAGCCCTAAAACCCATCCTAAGCAATGTTAGACATTAGTAATGGCTTAATGACTTAATGGAAGGGACTTACAACAATTAAGACATTGATTTTAAGTGAAAAAAGTGAGTTTACGGCCAAGACACATTCTTGGGCCGTAAACTCATATTCAAGGGGTTTTTGAGCCAATTAACCCTTCCAAATCATAGTTGGGACTTAGATATGACTTGTGGGACATTGGTTTTAGCATCTAAACACCTTAAACATGATTTTTGAGGGACAAAAGAGAGTTTACGGCCAAGACATATTCTTGGGCCGTAAACTCCTCTTAATTGGGGATTTAGAGCCTCAAAGCATGTCCAAATGCCTTGAAACTCAACCAATGGCCTTGTGGTAAAATCTAGATGCATCTAAAAATAGTTTAAGGGTTTGAAACATATCAAAAGTATCATTTATGGGAGTTTATGGCCTAGGAGCATACCCTTGGCCGTAAACTCATAAAACTATGTTAATGATGCATCAAATACACTCAAATGGCTTGTATAAATTTCTAGAATCACATGTGATTGTTTTGAGCATCAAAAACCATCTTTTTCATGGGTAAAGAAGAGTTTACGGTCTTAGAACATACCTCTAGGCCGTAAACTCCAATAAGTGTGTTAAATGATGTTTTAAATTCATAACAAGGCTTGGAAAATTAACTAGAATCACATGTGATTGCCCTTTGTAGCTCAAATCAACTTTTCCATGGCCATAGGTGAGTTTACGGCCGTAAACTCTTATGGGATGGCCGTAAACTCCCTTTTAAGTGTTATAATTTCATTCAATTAATTCCAAGGCATTTTAGAAATCCATTCCAACAATCCCCATGTCCATTTAAGCCATTTAAACACCCAAAATCACACCCACATGAGTTTACGGCCGTAAACTCATGTATGTATGTGTTCAATGGCTGTAAACTCCTTAAAATGTTTACTCTTGGGGAGTAAACTCAAGTCCCAAGTCCCTAGTGCCATTACACGTCCGAAGATGTCACCCGGGTCACCCTAAACGCTCATTTTGAGGTGTTTAACCTCATTGGAGTGTAATGTTTCATATGATTAGTGAATGTATCTCTAATTGTATATATATGGACATTATTTCATTTTACGTAGGGACATCGCGAGTAATCAAACCCCGAACCAACGTCTAGAATTCAAAACCGACACGTTTCCGAGTCCAGTGAGTTCATACCCCTACCCTTTTTCACTGTTTTCACTATTTTCAGGGGGGAACACAAGCAAAGTACAAGGGAATTCTTGTACTCAAAACATATTTTTAAATGTGTGTTTCATATTTCATATGCTTTTATTACTGATCACCTTAACTGATAACCACTTGAACATGCTGATCACGTAACATATATTTGTGAAATAGGTCTTTAAACTGTTATGTTTTACATATATTTCACAAATGTTTTTTTTTCACATCTTATCAGTTAAAAGCATGACATTAAACATTTAAACATAATATCTGTACACTGTTTTGTCCTCGGTAACACTCCACACACATATACGAGTGGAGGACTATCATATTATTACTAGTAAATTTGTTAATCCTGTATGATTGGAGACACGTCCTCGGAGAACACTCCACCGAGATACGCGAGTGGAGGACTACACCCATAACCAGAATCTGTGGTATTTAGAGAGCGTGACTTGAGTGTGTAGATCTATACGGGGCTGACTACCCCACACCTGGCTGCTAGCTACAGCCGAACCGAAATGGTTCAAGGTTGACGAAAGTCATAAGTATGTGGACGACTTATTGCCACATGTGGACTACTTATTGCCACAGGTTTTAGTCTATTGTATGGTTATGGAACTCGCAATTAGGATAACAGAGATTTACTTATAGTAATAATGAACCACTTGATACATCTTTTACATCTTTCACATCTTTTACATCTTTCACGTACTGTAACTAACATTCAGGAAAGTACGGGACTCTCCTGGGGAAAACATGGAACTTAATCACGATTACATCTTTTACATCTTTAACATCGTTTACATTAGAAACCAACATGCAGGAAAGCATGGGGCTTTCCTGGGTATCACTTACATAACTAGAAAGAGTAACAAACTGGATAACATTCATCTTTTACAATTTGTAACATACAATAAGGAAAGTATGGGACTTTCCTGGTAACACATGATAAGTAAACAGAACAGTTTAACAAGTTAGATAACCAACTATACATATTCACATGAATAAACATGTTTTCAATGTACAAACTTACTATACTTTACATTTGTGAAACAATAACCAACTATTAAGAAAATAAGGGATTTTCTTGGTGCATATAACATTTCAGAAACAGAAAGGAAACTCGAAAAAAAATTCACAAACAAAAACCGCTTATGAACTCACCAGCTTTATGCTGAATTTCAAACCGCTTGTGTTCTCAGGTCAGCGTTAGAATAGGTACTCGAAGATCCTTTTTGCTTGAAGACGGTATACATGAAGATTTGTTTCTTTTGCTTATATATACTATGTATCACAGCTGTACAAACTTTACTTTTGAAACAACTGTAAAACTTTATTATGTAATGTATGGTTGCTTTACTTTACTTACTATGTGCATTGGATTTGATACTCAACGTGGTAGTCAACCCCAGAAATGTTTTCCACCTTCATTTTTCGGGGTGTGACATAGGGACTCGGCGAGTTGGGTCAACCAGATGTTGACTTTAACCTAAAGTTAACTTTGATCAAGATGTTGACCTTGACTTTGGCTTTGACCTGAGTAACCCTTGTAAGGGTTAAGAGTATGGAATGGTAAATTAAGTAAGGTTGTTATGTGTAGGAGTTGAGAGGAGTTGATCTCGGCATCGAAGACAGTTCGGTTACTGCACGACATTAAGGTGAGTTACCTTCCAGTAAAAGTGGGTCAAAGGCACCAACGTCAACCCACTAGTAAGATATTATAGTAAAGATGATTGTCTTTGATACAATTGTCTATTATGTTCCTATCTAATATGATTTATGTGCTAGGATGCTACGACATATGTGTTAGTAGTGGTAGGGGTGATATAGTTCCTAGTTACCAGTTGAAAGATACCGAAGGGATAGATAGTACCCATGCATGCCTAGCAGTATGATCATGATATGTTATTATGTGATAGTGGTAGGGGTGAAATAGTGCATGACTTCTGGTTGAAAGATACCGAATGCAGTTATTGGTTGAATGATACCGAAGGGGTAGACAGAACCCATGCATTCCAATCAGTATATTTATGATATGTTATTACGTGATCAATATGTTTATGATATGTTATTATGAGATAGTGGTAGGGGTAAAATAGTCCCTGGTTACCGGTTGAAAGATATCGAAGGGGAGGTTAGCTCCCGGTTACCGGTTGAAATATACCGAAGGGGAGGTTAGCTCCCGGTTACCGGTTGAAAGATACCAAAGGGGTGGTTAGTTCCTAGTTACTGGTTGAAAGATATCGAAGGGGAGCCCAGCTTGCAGTTATGTCAGACAGATACCGATTGAAAGATATCGAGGGATAGAAAGTATGTGGTATGTGGTATGTTGGAGGAACTAATTAAGCTTTGTGCTTATTGTTTTCAGTTTTGGTTTCAGGTACCTCTTCGTCGAAAGGGAAGGATCCGACACGGTAGCAGCGCATCACACACACATGATTTCTGCAATTTGAGATCTATGGGATTATATTATGACATTATTACTTTTGAAGATATATTTTTGACACATGTGATTATGGTTTTATGCATTAATATGATATTGATGATTTTTTTAGTAAACTGTTGTGTAAATAACAGAACTAAAATCAAAATTTTTTGTCTTGAAAATTGGGATGTTACAAGTTGGTATCAGAGCCTTGGTTTGAGGGATTCAGACACACGTTCGGGGGTGTCCGGACTCAAATCGAGGGATTGATAGTTTTATAAAAGAAAATAAGTTTTTCTAAAAGTTAAAGTAAAGAGTTTTGAGAAATAACAAGGTGTGTGATGCATGCTACCGGCCGAGCCCAAGTAAGTTTTCCCCATGATACCCATACATTTTATGTTATAACTTATAATATGATATGATTATGAGAACTTCGTGCTAGATTAGGGCTAAGGATCAAGGAAGGATGCCTTTTATGCCTATGGTATGTGTATGGGAACTACATGCTATATTAGGGCTAAGGATCTAGGAAGATGCCTTTTATGCCTGTTATATGTGCTTGTTGAGCTGCACGGTAGTACTGATTAGTCAGTGATATGATGGCCTGGATAGGATATGTAGGGTTCGGGTTACTCAATGCCCGAATGTTTCTTGATTTGTTCTGTTAGGAGTTCTAGTTATCTTTAATTAACTAGTAAATGAATACGCTAAGTTACATATTATGAGGACTAAATAATTTCAGAAGGTTAGGTCTAGCGTATTTCGTAGCTCTTGTCTAAGTCCTACTATTGTAGGGTAGGACCTCTCATTTGAAGAATTATCTGGTCTTAGTAATATGTAATGGCATTCATGAGATAGTTACCGAGAGATAACATGGATTTCTTATGCAGCTGATGGCGGAGAGTGGGTTAGAGAGTTACCCTAGGGTAAGACTAGGATGAGATTAGTGTAGCGAGCAGTAATAGTAGAAGGGACTTGGTGAAGTCAAACCAATCCTTGAGGAAAGTACAGATAGATGTGGAAGGTAGTATGGGCCCTTACTACTGAAAGCAAAGGATCCGTACTCGAGTCAAGGATGGCTGAGATAGAACCAGGGAGCTTGTAAAATGTTTGAGACCTCTCGAGGTTTTATATGATGCTGACACTTATGTGTTTGTTTCAGAATGGTGGTGACATGACACAGAGTGGGAGGTTCAGGGTCTGGATCAGGATCAGGTTCGGGTGCGGGATCCGAGCAGGTTGATGATGGTCTACACGAGTTCATCGCATCAGATATTACGAGAGGCATCCTTGAGGCAACCCCAATGATCTTCGGGTTGATCAAGGATTATGTGTTTGTTTCAGAATGGTGGTGACACGACACGGAGCGGGAGGTTCAGGGTCTGGATCAGGACCAAGTTTGGGTGCGGGATCTGAGCAGGTTGATGATGGACTACACGAGTTCATCGCGTCAGAGATTACGAGAGGCATCCTTGAGGCGACCCCAGTGATATTCAGGTTGATCAAGGAATGGATTATCGAGCCAATTCAGGATCGCCTCAAGGTGCTTATGAGTGATTAGGTGTCTATCCAGTTAGGATCGTGTACACTATCCTTCAAGGACTTCAGGGGGAGTGGTGTGTCGGATTTCCATGGGGGAAAGGACCCCATCATGGCCAGGTGATGGATTGCAAACATCTAGTCTGCACAGTTGACGAGCTTCTGCCCTTGGGGGTCGAAGGTTCGATATGCTGCAATTTTTTGGAGAGACAGAGCTAGAGATTGGTGGGAGTCAGTGGGTGACTCACTGGGAGCCCCATCCATTGAGTACGGAGTTTGCACCATCTGTGGAGCTTCAACAACTAGCCAGAGAGTTCCTTGACATGAGAAAGACGACAAAGACAGTGGCGGAGATTACCACCAAGTTCCGGGAGAGGGCCTTGTTGGTGCCTCAGTATGTGGGGGATGAGGAGATACGGAAGACCAGCTATCATGACATCTTGAGAGTTGATATACATGAGCATGTCAGCTACTCGGCATGCCTGACCCTGAATTCCATGATTGCCAGGGCGAGGGAGAGGGAGATTGAATCGGAGCACATTAGGAAGAGGAAAGCGGAGGAAGGGCAGGTGACAGGTGTTTCTGGGAAGAAATCCAAGGGATTAGACTCTAGGTGGAAGGGCCAGCAGGGCCGAGGCCACGGTGGGTGATGCGGCTGGTCACATGAGGGAGTTTTCCCCACTGGGTCACGATCAGGCTGCTATAAGTGCAACAAGACTGGGAACTTTGGTAGGTCCTATACTACCCATATCCCCATCATTCAGACATCAGACCTAATTTGCTTTGATTGCAATCAGAAGGGCCACAAGAAAGCCAACTGCCCGAGATTGACAGTAGTAGTGCCAGTGGTGGCGCCAGCTCCAGCGACCCTGCGGATTACTGATTGCAGGCAGGGTAAGCCAGAGGCTCCAGTGGTGAGGATCCGAGCCTTCCAGTTAACTACCGAGAAGGCACACGTCGCACTTGATGTGGTAACGGTTATGATCTCTTCTCCCTAGCTTTTATTATATGTTAATTATGATATTTCTGTACCATACTGTGTGTTTTGTTTAGGATCGTTCATGTGAACAGTATTCTACTCCAGGTGTTATTTAATTCCGGGGCTACTCGATCATTTGTCTCTCTTGACCTTAGCAAGAGGTACCCTGAGTCTTCAGGCATGTTAGATTGCCCTATAGAGGTCGAGATTGCTGACGACCGATCGGTACAAGCATCAGAGGTTTTTAGTGACTGTGTTTTGAGACTGTATGAGGAACGTTAACTAGTAGACCTGGTTCCCATTCTGTTGCGTGGGAACATGGTTATTATAGGCATGGATTGGTTGAGCCCTAATGGGTCAGCAATCGATTGTGTTTAGTGGTTGGTACGGGTCAGGACTCCAAGTGGGGGAGAGCTGGTGATTCAGGACGAGTGGTCACAACGTGGACCAGCTTTATGTTCAACAGTGCGAGCTAGGTGCTACCTCCAGCAAGGTTGTGGAGGGTATGTCGCCTATGTTATGGATACCCGAGATGCGGGCAAGACAACCGTGAGTAACGTACCAGTGGTGCGAGAGTACGTGAATGTATTTCCAGAGGAGTTGCCTGGAATACCTCCGGATAGACATATAGAGTTCAAGATCGACCTGGTCCCTGGTGTGGCTCCGATAGCCAAGGCACCATATTGGTTAGCTCCTCCCGAGATGCAGGAGTTGTCTACATAGTTGCAGGAGCTATTAGACAAGGGATCCATTAGGTCGAGTAGTTCACCCTGGGGAGACCCGATCCTGTTTGTGAAGAAGAAGGACGGGTCGCATCGGATGTGTATAGACTACCGGGAGCTGAACAAGGTAACGGTGAAGAACCGTTACCCACTACCGAGGATTGATGATCTCTTCAACCAACTACAGGGGGAATCTTGGTTTTCCAAGATAGATTTTCATTCAGGCTACCATCAGATGAGGTTCAGAGACGAGGATGTACAGAAGATAGCGTTTCGAACTCGCTATGGCCACTATAATTCATGGTGTTGCCCTTCAGGCTCACCAATGCTCTTGCCGTGTTCATGGATCTCTTGAACCACGTACGTAGACCGATGTTGGATCGGTCTGTGATAGTTTTCATTGATGTTATCTTGGTTTATTCCAAGACACAGGAACAACATAAGGAACACTTACGAGAGGTGTTGGGTACCTTGAGGAGGGAGAGCTTGTACTCCAAGTTCTCCAAGTGTGAGTTCTGGTTGCACGAGGTGCAGTTTCTTGGGCACCTTGTCAACCAGAACGGTATTTTGGTTGACCCCATCAATGTAGGGGCCATGATGAGATGGGAGGTTCCGAAGTCTCCATCTGAGATTCGGAGTTTCCTGGGATTGGCAAGCTATTGTTGGAGATTCATTTAGGACTTCTCCAAGATAGTAGTACCCTTGACCCGGTTAACGAAGAAGTTGTGGTCTTTTGTTGGGGGCCTGAGCAGCAGGCAACGTTTGAGACATTGAGACAGAGACTATGTGAGGCGCCGATTCTAGCCCTACCAGAGGGAATGGTGGATTTTGTGGTATACTGTGATGTGTCCATTTCGGGTTTGGGTGCAGTATTGATGTAAAGAGGGCATGTCATCGCCTACGCCTTACGGCAGCTGAAGCCTCACGAGAACTACCCGACGCATGATTTGGAGTTAGGGGCAGCCGTCTTCACCCTTAAGATTTGGCGACATTACCTCTATGGGGTCCGGTGTACCATTTACACGGACCACAAGAGTTTGCGGTACCTCATGGATCAATCGAATCTAAACATAAGGCAACGTCGGTGGCTAGATGTGGTGAAGGATTACAATTGTGAGATCCTCTACCACTTGGGGAAAGCCAATGTGGTGGACGATGCTCTTAGCCGTAAGGCTACCTCAATCAGATACATTTTCTTGCAGATGACAGTAGTGACTCCCTATTGGAGAAGATCCGAGAGGCCCAACAGGAGGCTATGAAGGAGGAACATCGGAAGAGCCAGTATATTGTGGGGCAGGTGTCCTCCTTCGACTACGATAGTACTGGGTTGTTAACACTACACCATAGGGTTGGGTTCTGTATCATGGAGGTGTGCGTCAGGTGCTATTGGAGGAGGCGCATAAGTCCCTGTTTTCCATTCATCCCAGGGCGATGAAGATGTATAGAGACCTTTGTCCTGACTACTGGTGGCCCTGCATGAAGCGGGATGTAGCCTCGTACGTCGAGAGGTTCCTGACATGCAGGAAGGTCAAGGAAGAGCACCAGCGGCCTCATGTTTAGATGCAACCGTTTGATATCCCTATGTGGAAATGGGAAGATATCACTATATACTTCATTACAAAGCTTCCCAGGACTGCACATGGAGTGGATTCCATATTGGTCATCGTGGATCCGTTGACCAATAGTGCCCATTTAATACCGATCCAGGAGAGCATCTCGACCGAGAAGCTGGCTGATATCTACATCCGAGAGGTCGTAGCCCGACACGGAGTGCCGGTCTCTGTGATTTCAGACTGAGACGTGCAGTTTACTTCCATATTCTGGAAGAAATTTCATGACGAGTTAGGTACTCGTCTGCACTTTAGCACCGCTTTTCACCCATAGACGGATGGTCAGAGCGAGTGGACCATCCAGACTTTGGAGGATATGCTACGGGAATGCGTCTTAGACTTTGGTGGTAGCTGGGATACCTACCTCCCCTTGGCAGATTTTTCCTACAATAATAGCTACCACGCAAGTATCAATTGTCCTCCCTTCGAGATGTTGTATGGGAGGAAGTTCAGGACCCCGATATGCTAGGGTGAGGTTGGGTAGAGAGTCATGAGGAGTACCAAAGTGGTACTCAAGAGGACGGAGAGGATTCAGCTGGTTCAGAGCAGGCTTCAGACTGCTTAGAGTTGGCAGAAAAGTTATGCTGACAAGTGTCGTTCGAACCTAGAGTTCCAGGTTGGAGATATGGTCCTCCTGAAGGTGTCACCTTGGAAAGGTGTCATCCGGTTCAGGAAGCGGGGAAAGTTGGGCCCCAGATACATCGGTCCTTTTAGGGGTGCATCCCAAGTGGACAAAGTGGCTTATAGGTTGGATCTTCCAATCGAGCTTAGCTAGATTCACAGTACCTTTCACGTCTCCCGGCTATGGAAGTGTCTAGTAGATAACTCAACAGTGGTACCACTAGAGGATTTTCAGGTGGATGACATCCTAAACTACATTAAGCATACAGTAGCTATCCTCAACAGGAATTCAAAGGATTTGAGGAACAAGATGGTCAAGCTGGTGATGGTGCAATGACAGCACTGTAAGGGCTCGGAATGGACTTGGGAGCCGGAGGACGAGATGAGGGAGCACTACTCCGAGCTTTTTCCGGATGTAGTGGCAGAATACAAGGATGGAATCTAAAATAAGTGAGGGAGATCTGTAACACCTGGTTCCCAGTACGTACTTTTATTTCAAATTCTTGCATTTCTACACAGGGACTGGATGAGTTAGAGGCCCTACTCGTTGAGTAGATGCGAGTTTTGGGACGCGGGTGGAAGTGTCTACTCCTCAAGTTGGAAGCCCTGAATCGACGAGTAGACCAGTCTGGATGAAACCCTAAATTTGAAGGTTTTCACCCTATTTAAACACTTTAACTCGCCTCCACTCCAACCCCCTCACCCTCAGACCCCATTCTCGAAACCCTAATCAGTTGTGACTTGTAAGCATTCTTGCGCTATTTTGGTGCCATTTTTGTGATTTGAAGCTTAGAGAAGAAGGAAAGGCTTGGAGGTTCAAGAAGAAGGCAGTAGATCCAGAGTCTTGGTTGCATTTCCAGCGTGTTTGAGCTAAAAAGCTTCAACCTTGACTTTCCATTTGTTAGATCTTCCTTAGGGCTTAAATCATATCATTTTGGGGGCATTTCTAAGTCACCTTCGGGTTTAGAGCATAATATGGCGTCATAACTTCATATCTTGAACCTAGGATGGTTCTTATGGCACAAAGGTGCCAACTTCACTGCCATAAGAGCCCCATGCACCTTGTGGACCTCATTTTTGGGTCTTTTAAGCTTAAAGACCCATTCATGCACGTAAAGTTTGTAACTTTACGTATAATATAGAACCTAGGAGATTAGACCTTTGTTTTGGATGCATTAAGACCAACTGAAATCGACTGAATACTGTTGGACAAGGAGGGACTCGAAGAGTCGCTCATACGACTCGGTGATTCAGGTCGCACTTTCCCCTAAACCCCTTTTGATAATGGACAATGTGTTGAGTTAGAAGAACACTCAGCCAGTTGGTCTCATTCTGGACCTGGAGACCATGGAACTCAGTGAGTTCAAGAACATAACTCAATGAGTTCAAGACAAGTCCCTACTCGCCGAGTGTTGCACGCACTCGCTGAGTCCCCTTTCAGGACTGAATGTGTCTTCTTTCATGAAGAAGGACTCGACGAGTTCAAGGATGAACTCGACGTGTCAGTTGTAAAAAGTCTCCACCTTGTATGAAGGGGGACTCAGCGAGTGCGTGCAAGACTCGGCGAGTATGGACGAGGTTTTAGCGTTTTGAGGATTTGGGGACTTGGCAAGTTGTTGGGTCAACTTGGCAAGTTGATTCAAGTAGATGTTGACTTTAACCCAGAGTTGACTTTGACCAAGGTGTTGACATTGACTTTGGCTTTGACCTGAGTAACCCTTGTAAGGGTTAAGAGTATGGAATGGTAAATTAAGGAAGGTTGTTATGTGTTGGAATTGAGAGGAGTTGATCCCAGCATCGAGGACAGTTCGGTTACTACACGACATTGATGTGAGTTACCTTCCAGTAGAAGTGGGTCTAAGGCACCAATGGTAACCCCCTATTAAGAGATTATAGTAGAGATGATTGTCTTTGTGACAATTTTCTAGTATGTTACTATCTGATATGATTTATGTGCTAAGATGTTATGACATATGTGTTAGTAGTGGTAAGGGTGATATAGTCCCTAGTTACTGGTTGAAAGATATCGAAGGGGTAGATAGCACCCATGCATGTCTAGCAGTATGATCGTGATATGTTATTATGTGATAGTGGTAGGGGTGAAATAGTCCCCGGTTATCGGTTGAAAGATACCGAAGGCAGTTACCCGTTGAAAGATACCGAAGGGGTAGATAGAACCCATGCATGCCTGTCAGTATGTTTATGATATGTTATTACGTGATCGGCATGTTTATGATATGTTATTATGAGATCGTGGTAGGGGTGAAACAATCCTCGGTTACCGGTTGAAAGATACCGAAGGGGAGGTTAGCTCCCGGTTACCGGTTGAAAGATACCAAAGGGAGGTTAGCTCCCGGTTACTGGTTAAAAGATACCGAAGGGGATGTTAACTCCTGGTTACCCGTTGAAAGATATCGAATGGGAGGTTAGTTCCTGGTTACAGGTTGAAAGATAACGAAGGGGATCCGAGCTCCCAGTTATGTCAGACAGATACCGGTTGGAAGATACCGAGGAATAGGCATTATGTGGTATGTGGTATGTTGGGGGAATTCACTAAGCTTTGTGCTTACGGTTTTCAATTTTGGTTTCAATTACCTGTGCGTCGAAGGGGAAGAAATCGGCACGGTAGCAGCACATCGCACACACATGATTTCCACATTTTGAGATCCATGGGATTGTACTCTGACATTATTACTTTTGATGATATGATTTTTGAGACATGTGATTATTGTTTTATGGATTTACATGATATTGATGAGGTTTTTCAGTAAACTGTTGTGTATATAACGTAACCAAAAAAATTAGTCTTGAAAATTGGGATGCTACAATAGCACATAGCACCCTTATTGACTATGATATATGAATGATATGTATGGCTTGCGATTTTGTACGACATGTGTGGATCATTTGTTATGTATGGTATGTGGTATTTGGGGAGCTCACTAAGCTTTGTGCTTATGGTTTTCATTTTTGTTTTAGGTACTCCTGTTTTGATATGAAAAAGCTCAAGATGATCATAGTCCATACACCCATGTTTTCCGCAATATGCGATATTCGGGATCGGACTCTGATAATTGTATTATTCGAAATGCTTTTCAATATTTTTGAGCAAAGTTACAATAGTGTTATGATTATAATAAAAATGAAATTATTACCCTTGATTTCTGGGATGTTACACATGAAAAGGTATCGAGACACTTTACACTATCATCAACTCATACCCTCCATAAGGTATTCCAAACAACATCCCCTTTCCATAAAATCCCAACTGAAAATTACAGAATTACCCTTTTGGCTCCAAATCACAACTGAATACCCGGATCATCCAATACAACATCCACCTCCAAAATGAGCCCAAAACTAACTTCTTCAAGGATTCTAACCCTGCTAATACCCAATCCTTGATCACTATTCCGAAATGAAAACGACCTAAAAACAGGATGTTACAATTCTCACCCACTTAAATTAGATTTCGCCCTCAAAATTGGTCCTTAACAACCCTCAGATCATATCAAACAACCTAACACTACTAGAAAAAAGGCCTTTTACGATGCTCATTGCGCGTCGTAAAAGGCTCAGACGACGCGCAAATGCGCGTCAAGGAAGGCCATGTCATAAAGATAGACGACGCGCATTTACGACGCTCCCTTATGATACGCAATGTGCGTCAAGGAAGGCCATGTCATAAGTATAGATGACGTGCGGATGCGCGTCGTCTAGAGACGATGCGCCCTTATGATACGCATTGCGTGTCAAGGAAGGCCATGTCATAAAGGAAGATGACGCTCAAATGCGCGTCGTCTGTAGACGACGCGCGCTTATGATACGCATTGCGTGTCAAGGAAGGCCATGTCATAAAGGAAGATGACGCTCAAATGCGCGTCATCTGTAGACGACGCGCGCTTATGATACGCAATGCATGTCAAGGAAGGCCATGTCATAAAGAAAGACGACGCTCATTCGCATGTCCTAACCTTACGTCTCTCGTTTTTACTACGCGCCTTTACAACGTGCATTTAAAACACACATTTACAACGTGAATACACATAATAAATGACAAATATACCAAAACATTCATTTTCATCTAATTGTCAAACAACTTTACATATATGTTGAATTACCTAAGTTGTAACTACATGTTACCTTAAGTAACATTACTAAAAGTTAGCAAAAAATTGTACATGTGTCTCAAAAGACTACCTAGCATTACACATGTCAAAAGACCATACCTAGCATTAGTGGTTAACCATAACATTGTTTTGCGGATACATTGTCAAAAGATCATACATATCATCGATAAATGAAGCCTGTAACAAACGTTGACCATTCTTCACGTATCTCATCGATATCAGCAGTTGTGTACTCAACTTTGCCATCCCCGATCTGTGAAAACATTTGCATATTGTTTTTATTAATAAAAAATAGCATATTAACATATTCTGTAATAGTAAGTTGATATATTTAACAACTAAGCATAAAATGTAAATTATTCTTTCTTAATAGAGCATTGTACTTTCAAATGAATGAAAGCACATATTCTGTAACAGTAAGGATGCCATGAATTATAGTAATGAAAGTAGAATGCTATATCCTTACATTGTCTTTGACCAACACTTCAATTCCTTCTTCCACTATCTCCTTCATGAACCTTAGCATGTAGTAGCCACATTCAGTAGATCCGGGCTGAACTGGACACTACACAATTACATATAAAATGATCATTTCAATTGATCCAAAAAATAAAGTTAAAACTACAATTTCAATAACGAATTAAGTGCTGACCGTAACATTAACCCAATTTAGTTTAACCCTTTTGTTGGATCCACTTTGTGTAGTGTACAGAACCATCACCCTATAAAAAAACATTAACAAATATGTGTTTATTTTACTCACATCAAGTGTTTTGATAATTTATATTACTTACGAATCAACAATTTGCTTTAACTGCATATTGAAATTGGCAGAGCTCAAGGAATCAAGATAATAGCAAGTATCCGATTTCATGTCTAGTACACCCAATACCCAATGTCTTCTACAAAAACCACAAAAAAAATGTCAAATAACATAATTGCAGTCATTTTAAAAATAAAATGTCAAATAACAATACCCGGGATTGTAGGGCATAAAGATGATGTCATTGCCCTTTCTTTTAGACAACCGATCTGCTAAACCTCTGCTTGCATCGTCAATATTCTTAGATTTCCCTTTACGCGTACTTGGTGAGATTACTGGCGGGTTCACAAAGCAAATTCCATGGTCTTTTTCTGGGGAGCCATACTTCAATTTGTTAAACAACACCCTGTTATCATACAAACACTAAATTCATTAAAACATTTTTTTAAGACACATTGTTATTTAAATTAAATTTCTTGCACTTACATCATATAAGACACAATAACAGCACCGGTCAGCTCATTCATTGTAAGAACTGCTTCAAAATCATCCCAAGTTAAGTACGTGTAACTATCGTACCCAAAAAGATCATTCTCACTCTGCACTCTTATAGAATCAACCTTTGTAACTTGTCCATCAGCCATCATTGCAGTCATTTTCAAAATACTACTGTTCTCAATCCTTATCCTTGTCTTCATCTGTGCTCTGGTCTACCTTCTTTGCATGGTCACATTTTGTTTCTCCTTTTTAATCTTCTTTTCTATTCCAATCAGTACTTCTTCCATATCAGTCCCTCCTTCCATATCACATGGTTGTTTTTCTCCATCAACCATTTTTCCTGTCCCCTTTTCTTTCTTATTACTTCCTATTTCTTCTTTTGGAGGTGTTGCATCTTCCTTCACTGGTGTTACATCTTCATTCACTGGTGTTGCAGCTTTCTTCACTGGTGTTGCATGCTTTTTCACAGATTTCGCCACCACTTTTCCCTACAAATGCAATCAAAAATACAAATAGTATTACCAGAAAAATTAAGAACTCACTCAAATATCAGAAAAATTAAGATAACCAAGGGAAAATATGTTCAAATAGTATTACCAGGTCAGAGCATCGAATAACTAAGTGTCTTGGCCAACTTAGTATGTGTCCCAGTGCATCTTTGACCATCACAATGAACTCCTCTTCAAGTGGAAAGGGTACTAAAGCTTCTCCTTGCAAAATTGTTTCAATCATAACTTCAATGTTTTCATCTGTTACATAAACATAAAAAATAATTAAGATCCAATCTTCTAAAAAATGAAAATATATAAATAATAATAATGCAAATATATTTCAAAATACCCGATGCTTTCATTATGGTTCCTTTAGCAACTACATTTGCAGCAAATTCAACCGCAAGAAGACATGAATTATCCTGAAAAATATAGTATGTTAGTTTGTAGAAAAACAAAATTATTTAAATATATTTTTCATAATTGTCTTCAAGGACTTACAAGTGATTCATTATGTGGTTGTTTTTCAAAATCTTCAATGACGCCCCCTATTTGGCAACTTGTAGCTTCAGAAACATTAAGTACACCTCTTTTTAGTTTCTCCAATTCATCTTCAAGTTTGTTGATCCGTTTATCCACCCTCTCGTTCTCAATCTCCAAGTAATACTTAACATTCTTGGGTAAATAAAAGTATTGTTGTGGCGTTATAAATCTACCCATCCCTCGTACACGCCCACGTTGTTCCTGAGTACCCAACGCCTCTGTAAGCACATCATGTGTTCCACATGTAACCTCTCCAAAGCTTCCCGATTTCTGAAGCTCATCCTGTAAAATAAAATGGGACAAATGTTAGAAAAATAAAATGGGACAAATGTTATTTTTTTTTTATATTTGGGAATTAATGAAACTTACAATTTTATCAACAATCGTCTTCACATCTGCATCGTATCCTCCTGTCTTCAACTCTCTTGCCTTTTTCCACAGCAGTGTCCTATCAATCTCCTCTTCTGTCTTGCCGGTTTCTTGCATCTAAATTATCAAGAATAACAAAGTCAATTAACATATATATATACAAATAAAATAATCAATATTCAGTGGGAATCATACAATGTCATTAATGAGTCCAGCATATCCTTTTCTGCTCAAACGATGATTGTATTTATGATGTGCACGAGTATTTTTAGCTTTCATACTTTTCTCCTGCATTAGAAACATTAAAATTATAAATACAAACATTAAAATTGTAACTACAAATGCATATAATAAAAGTTTAACAAACCTCCCACTTCTTTGTAACTCTATGGGATACAAAAACTTTCCAATCTTCTTTCTTTATAAACGGATAATCTTTCGGAGGTTTGAATAGATTTGCCTTGGTATCTTTACTTCGGTTCTTAATGAACTTGGCATATAGATAATGCTTGAAGTTTCTCCACTTCTTCCCGATCGATTGGAGAATTTGCTTCCGACTCTTTGGGTCAACTACAAACTTTTCCTGAAACATAAAAAAAAGGTTGGTTCAAAAACAAATCTGAACAGGGACAAAAACAGGGACAAAAACAGATCTGAACAAAGGTAATAACAGGAAGAAAACAGAGACTTACCAAAACATATTGCCATAATCCTTCCCTTACTTCCTCACTAACTTCCAGCCACGAGTCATAGGTTATGGGAACCATTGTTCTTGCAACCAAACCCTCAAAAGTAGACAGTTTTGTGGCTTCCTTTCCAACCGGGACACCTTTTTTATTGTAAGTTATTACAAGCTTCACTTTATTAGCGTTTGTCTTTGTTGTCGGACCTCTTTGTTTGGACTCCTCATCGTGATCAGAAGCTGAATCTGATTCCATGTCACAAAAACACAACCTGTTTCAACAAGATTGAAATTAAATTAAGTACGTTGTTATTTGTTGTAGTTGGACATTGATTAATCACATTCAAAATCTGAAATAAAAACATACCAAAAACTTTATTGTTCTGCAAAAAAAACATTTACACTAATATGCCCTCGCCATCCGGACGCGTACACAAAAAATCATCATCAAGGTCTAATAAAGCGGAATCTTGTGCTAAATCAAAAGTAACATCAAATTCCAACATATCATCAGTTTCACCATTTGATCCATACTTGTACATCCTATGAGGTGTGAATCCAACAACATGCAAATTCTCATCTTGTTGATCTTGAACATAAAAAACTTGTTTGACTTGACTAGCTAATACGAAGGGTTCAGACTTTTGATCAAGCCTATCAAAGTTAACTACCGTGAATCCTAAATCATCCTTTTTTACTCCACGACTATCAACCCAATCACACATGAATATAGGAATACTAAACATGTGATAATTAAGATCCCATATCTCCTTTATACGGCCGAAGTAAGTAACAGCACCATACACAGGATTGGAGTCTTTTGCACTAGCAATCTGCATAGTATGTGCAACTAAAGACACTCCACTGCATTGAGTTGTTCTAGACTCATCACGAGATGTTGTATGAAAATGATATTCATTTATGGCAAAACCGCTATATTTAGTAACAGCAAAATTAGGCCCTTTGGCCAACCAACGAACATCATCACAAATATCTTCCCCGTTAGCCAAACGTTTTCCAACCTAATAGAAAAATATATAATTAATGTAATTCAAAAAAATAATTAAAAATATTGTAATTCTAACAATCTTATTTTAAAAAAAAAAACCTCTTTCTTAAACCAACTAATAAATGTCCGACTATGTTGGCTCTGCAACCATGTACTCTTGCGAGCATGACGGGGGTTCAGATCCTTCAACTCCAACATATGTTGCCTGAAGTGTATTACAAGTTAAAAGAATGTTTTATATGATAGATAATGGTATAAGAGTATACAGTTTCATGTAATTCTTACTCTATATACGGCTCCACAACAGCAGTGTTTCGTAATACATAAAGATGAGCTTGATCAAGTAACTGAGCATCTACAGCATCAATTGTAGCCTTTGATAAAGGCTTGCCACTACGGATTCTTTCATCAACACGCTCATGAGGATTGCCAATTGATTTCTTGTTTTTTAAGTAGTCTGAACAAAATTCTAAGGCCTCCTCTGCCACATAACACTCTGCAATGCAACCCTCGGGTCGATGATGATTTCTTACATACCCTTTAAGTGTTTTCATGTATCTCTCAAATGGATACATCCACCTAAAATGAACCGGGCCACACAACCTCACCTCTCTAACTAAATGCACCATCAAGTGAGTCATGACATCGAAAAATGAAGGAGGAAAGTACTTCTCTAACAAACATAATGTTAATACGATGTCACTTTGCAACTTGCCTAGCTTACTAACATCAACAACTTTACTACACAACTCATTGAAAAAATGACACAGGCTTAGGATTGTTCTCCGCACCTTCACATCTAACACCCCTTTGATTGAAAATGGAAGAAGTTGTTGCATTAGTACATGGAAATCATTAGACTTCAAACCATTCATCTTTGAAACATCATCCGACACGAGATTCTTGAAATTAGAGCAATACCCATAAGGAACTTTTATGTTAGACAGGGTTTCATAAAATAGATGTTTCTCTGCGGAATTCAATGTGTACTTGGCAGGCGGAAACCAATGTCGATCCCCTTTTGGTTCAGGTCGTAATTCAGTCTTGATGCCCAACGCTTCAAGATCTTGCCGTGCTTTTAATCCATCCTTCGTCTTGTGAGGCAAATTCAACGCTGTCCCATAAACACTCTCGGTCACATTTTTTTCTATGTGCATGAGATCTAACTGATGGCGAACAGGCAACTTCTTCCAATATTCAAGTTCAAAAAAAATTGACTTCTTATGCCAAAATTTAGATCTCTTGTCGATACTTTCTTTTTCTTCTTTGTCTTTTCCTTCTTTGGTGTTTCCTTCTTTGACGCTCCCTTCCTTGACTTTATCTTCTTTAACTTTATCTTCTTTGATCCTACCTTCTTTGGCTTTATCTTCTTACCCCATGTAGTCTCAAATCCCGCCAGATAGTCATAAATCTCTTCACCTGATGATGGTTGTGGCATAAAATTGTGCTCCTGTTGATTGTTGAAATGTTTTTTCTTTTGCGAAAAGGATGTTCAAGTGGTAGGAATCTTCTATGCCCAAGGAAGCATACTTTTTTGGACTTTGGCAGCCATTGTGAACAAGTATTCTTTGAACATATTGGACAAGCATAATAACCTTTGGTAACACAACCCGAAAGATTACCATACGCGGGAAAATCACTTATAGTCCAAAGTAATATTGCTCTTAAATTGAAGTATTCTTTCTTATGAGAATCAAAAGTCTCAACGCCAGTTTCCCACAAGAGCTTTAGATCTTCTATCAATGGTGCCAAGTAGACATCAATATTGTTACCAGGTTGGTTTGGCCCGGATATCAACAGAGTCAACATCATGAATTTTCTTGACATACACAAATAAGGGGGTAGATTATATGTTATTAGGATAACCGGCCAACAACTATGCTTGGAACTTAATGACTTGTGTGGATTGATACCATCAGCAGACAAGGCTAATCTAAGATTTCGTTTTTCCTGTCCGAATTCTTTCCACGTGTTATCAACAAGCTTCCAAGAAGGGGTATCGCGAGGATGAGTAAGCTTCCCACTATTGACCCGACCTTGTGCATGCCAAGTTAAGTCATGTGCAATTTGTGGTATTGAAAACATTCTTCTAAATCTAGGAATGATAGGAAAATACCACAAAACTTTTGAAGGTACGTTTTTGGAATTCTTCTTCCAACGAGAAGTGCCACAAGTTGGACATTGAGAAGCATCTTTATGTTCTTTCCAGAATAGAACACAATCATTTTCACATGCATGAATCTTCTCATATTGTAGACCTACTGCTTTTAGCAACTTCTTGGACTCATATATCGAGCTAGGGATGGTATTGTTTGATGGTAAGATATCTTTTAGGACAGACAACAAAGCATCAAAAATAGCATCAGACCATCCAAATTGACCCTTCAAATGTTGGAATTTCAATAATCCACTAAGTGCATTATACTTCGACCCTACATAAAGTGGCTTATCACACTCTTCAAGAAGTGATTTCAACGAATCAGGTTCATCGTCTACGTATTTGAAGGCATCATGAAGCATATCCTTTGTATAAATAGCATCAGGAGGAATGGAATTGTTAGGGCATCTAGAATCACTATTGGGTTGTTTTTCTCCATGGAAAGACCAAATCTTATAATTCTCATCGAAGCCGTGGGCAAACAAATGATAACGGACATTGTCAATTGAGTGGTGACACAAATTGATGCAATTTACACAAGGGCATGGAATAACATCTAACTTTGGATTATTAGTTTGTGCAAACTCTAGAAAAGCATTCACACCTTCATCATATGCATTTGATAATCTACTAGAGGATATCCATGATTTATCCATTAAACATTTGTTGCCAACCTACATAATTATTTACCATATAAAGCAATAATGATTACGCATGTTTAGGGATAAAAACTATGCAAAAACAAAACTGTACAGGGCCAAAACTATACAGGGACAAAAAAATTGTACAGGGGCCAAAACTGTACAATGACAAAAGTGAAGCAGGGACCAAAACTGTATAGGTTATCAATTACTTTTTCAGCATCCAGTTACTTTTTCAGCTTGTTTGAATATTTTTATGTGTTTGTTATAAAATTTTATGAACTTTTACAAAAATTTGAAAATTAGAAATACTTTTAAAACTTTGAATATGATCTTTTGCAGAAATTTGAAAGTTAGAAATGGGCTAAACAGGTGTCCAACACAAAACCACCTGCAAACCCGTTACTTCATAATTTATGTGTTTGACCTTTTTACCCTTGGGTGGTCAATCTGTTTAAACTTAGCTTTATTTTTCAATATGTAATTAGCTAACTGTAATATTTTCTTTAATAAATACAGATTGCTCCAAGCCCAATCTTACAAATATAAATACATGCATTTGATATTTGGTTTCACCTATTTTTAAGAATGGGAATTAGTGAAAGTTGTGTTAGTTAGATAGAAAGTAACTGCCATAATTAGGTATTAACTGTCAGTTGACAGTTATATTCTAAAAATGTATAAATATTTATGTTTGATGTTAATTGTGATTAATACTGCATAAGAACTTCCTATAGGTATGGCTGTTCTTTGTTGTTTCTTTCTTTCTTTCTTTCTCTTCTGTCTTTGTTGGTTAATGAGTTGATGTTTCTACTTGTTTCCATTCCTGATTTAATGTGGCAGATTGAGGTTAGTAAAATTTTCATCACACGTTGATTAATTATCATTTTATTATTATTTAAAGATGATTGAATTCATTTGTATGAATCCTGTGAAAGGGTGAGTACCTAAGATCTATAAAAGATCTGTTAGAAAAGGTTGTTTTTATTATCTGTTTCTGTGAAAGGTAAACTCTCTGTTTCTCAAGGTTGTTTTTATTATCTGTAATAACTTTAGTTATAGATTAATTATTGTTTTTGTTATAATATGATTGAATTGATTTGTATGAATCATATTAAAGGGTGAACATGATGGATCTGTTAGAAAAGAAGAGGTGCAGGTGTTATATGTATTGCTTGTAGAGTAGCAAGAAGCTTTTTGGATGACATTCTTTTTAATCTCATTCTGTTGAGCTATATGTTATAAACGAATATTCACAAAAATGAATTTTTAATCAAAATAATATAATAGAATCTATATTAGAAAATGAAAAATAAAAAACTTATGTACCCTAGAAAATAGATAGATTAAAAATAAATACCTTTATGTACCCTAAAAAATAGATAGATTAAAAATAAATACCTTTTCTTACCTGAGTATGTGGAATATCAGTGTAATTTATAGCAGAAACTGTTGCTTTATCACCCTTTGAGCCTGCAGCAAGTAACAAAAAAATTGTAACTCATTGTAACTATATGCATATTGCAATGCACAATCACTCATAAATCCAATTAAAAAAACTTTTTAGTTGTTAAAATCGCCTAAGAGCTTTCTAAAACTCGAATGTTGTAAGTTTCTTGAAAAGACTTCATTAAAGTAACTAAATATCACGTTTTCATAAAGCAAGCAATGCTGTCAACTCAGAAATCATGCCCATTTATGCTTTAGTGTGACCATGAAACACTCCACAGTCAGATTATGTCAAAGCCTAGAAACATCTCATTCATCAATCCTATTATAAGTATACAAAATGCAAAGCTAGAATAGTAATTTTTGCCATGTAAGCTAATTTTTTTGGCAGTGCCCATCATACCTACTTGCATGGGAAACCAAGGAGATCAACCTTCTAAATGACTAAAAGTAGGTTCTACTCCTAATTGCATTTGATCATAAGTGAAAATGTTTCTTGTAGGAATAAATTAATAAGTGGAGGAGATACTAACCGTGTAAGATGCACAGCACCAAGCCACATACTGGTGTAGTTACCACCCAGATCAATGCACTTTTAATCCTCTTGCCAATAGTCCTACAAGCAAAAATAGTTAGAAGCATAAATACATACACTTTCAATGTTTAATATGCTCTAATGATGTGGGCCCCATTAGGACAAGACACAACATCATAAATTTATGTTGATTACCAACAAATGATGTGGTGTTTGTATTGAACAGGTTGAACTAATGTGTGGTTTAGAAGATAGAGATGATGAATACAAGACAATGTTAAATGAGAAGCTTCAAGTTACAGATGGCAGTGGTTTGATACAGGTGTACAGAAAAGAATCGACTTTATTTTTAACAAGATGAGATGAATGTTTTGTTTGTTTGTAGTCAGAAGATTTGTTGCAATAAAATCAAATTTTTCTTTAGACAGCAGTTTTGTGTTTGTCTTTTTTTGAAAATTATGCACCTATTTGAAACAAAACAAAACAAAATGCTGAAGGTAGTCATCAGAAAAGGTAGGCATTAGGCAAAGGGTAATCGGGTCTTTGTTGCGTTGGGTGTTACATTTTCACTCCTGAAATTTTTTGTATGTGATGAAAATTGACAGGGATTATTTTTTTTGCATAAAATACTTCAGGCCTGAAGTATTTTAACAAAAAAATATATGTAAGAAAGTACAAATACGTGAGCTATTATATGACCTTAACCTTTTAATAATTTGCCAAGTACATGCCACGTAGGTTGCATGTCAGCAAACACTTATCAAATATTTTTTTTTCCTAAGTGATGAAGAGTGGTGTTCCTAACTTTTGTGTTGTTCTTCTAGCACTAAATGATCTAGGGTATTATTGTCTTTTTCTATTTTATGATACAAAAGGTTTAAACTTTAATGATAATAATTAATATGTTAATTGATGTATTTATTTGTATAGGTATAAAGCAAGGGGAATTCGGTTGGATTTTGGTGATCTTGCTTATCTTTCATGTGAGAAAAGAAAGTTCTTTGAAACAATTGGAATGGAATTTGGAGTTCCGAGGTTTGGAAAGACTGGAATCACTGCTGGTAATGACCTCAATGAAGAAACTTTGGATGCTTTAAACAAACAGGCAAGCTTTGTATAGATTTTTAATTCTTAAGAGTATTGAATCATTTAGTATTTTGTAACTTTGAGTATCGGCTTTAGCTTGGGCAGTAAGTTTCTCTTGAGAGAACTTTTCTGATTAGGGCAGGAGGATAATCATTTGGATTTCCTTTCTGATTTCTTCTTATTTCCATTTAGTAACCAATAGCTTCCTAGATCTATATATCTCATATTTGAGTTTCATTTATCTGTTATTGGATTTTGGTTTCTATCAAAGAGGTTGTGTGATGATCAAAATGTAAAATGAATCAATGGCTGATTTCATAAATACATACACTTTCAATGTTTAATATGCTCTAACAAGTCTTTTGGTTCCAAAATAATATGCTTTTTGACTAATTAAGTGAAACAACTTAGAACTTTTATCTATGATCTTGAGAAGATCAAGTGTCCTTGCAGAATTTCTCAACAGTTCAAAAATAAATCTCGACTCAGACATCTACATTTAGGGTTTAATGAATGCTTCAACCATGATTTCATAATCTCAATCCCTATTACAAATCGTCCATACATACCCCCAATCGAAATGAAAGATACCACACAATTTCATAATTTCATAAGTACAATCAGAAAACATAAAAAATTACGTTCTACCAGACCAGGGTTCGAAGAACCTGAAGAGAAACATCTCACAGGGGAGTTTGATTAAGAGTATTTTGAGGGATTTTTCGACTCTTGTCTTAGGCAACTGACATTATATATACACGGTTAGCCAATCCTTTCTTCACCTTGAGGACAAGGTGAAAGTTTGGGATAAAAAGCAGAGAAAATGTTCTCAAGATGAAAGAAGGGGATAAAAACATTACATATAACTTGAGAAGCTTGAGATTTTACCTTGTGTTCGACTTGAGAAGCTTCAGTAGGTGAGAAACCCTTGAATGTGTTCAACTTAGCATCAGATTCATGGCTACCAGGCGCTTCTTCTCCTTGTGTCGACTTTCTTCTGCTCTTTCTCTTCTGTTACAACGTTCTCTGGCCAACCGAGAAGTTCACTTCGCCTAAATCGGTTCAACAGGAACACCTTAATCGGACCTAGGGCACGTAAATTTAAGCAGTCTCCAATGATGTCAGTTGAGCCCACGGTCGTCGGCGAGGCGAAATCAGCCACATAAGTAACCTAACGATCGGAGGAGGAGACGTTGTCTGCAAGGGGAGACGAGTCGAGGATAGAATCGTAGAGAGTGAAGTGACTGATGAATAGTGAGTGTTAGATATTTTATTAGTAACCTCGATTTTTGTGAAGAGATGCGCGCCTTTCACTAAAATTATAATGCGACATTTTGAGACGGCGCACATTTTACATTAAGTGCCCTCCGTGTTTTTAAGTTTTTTACATTAGACACTAACTCTAAGGGCACTCAATAAAACGCGACATATATACTTAAATTTTTTGAAGAGATGACCTTTTTCTAATGTCACTCTCTCTTGCGTAACATAGATCAATGAGCGTCGTATTTTGCGCATCGTAAAAGGCCTTTTTTCTAGTAGTGTAATAAACGCAACTGAAAATTTAGAACATTAAACGATCTCCCGAAGAAAAATGGACCCAACAGAAACTTCCAACTCAAAGAAGAATGAACCTTTAGTTGTTGGAGAACCATTTCTACCTCTCCAAACCTGAATTATATATTGGTCTGACTCCCCGATACATCTCCCATGAAAAACATCACCATGTTAAATCCTCATTGAATAACAAAACAAACAAAATACTTCCAACCCTGATGATCTTGATGCGACTGATGGAAACAAGTCGTTGACCACAATCAGCTGCAGAACACTTATGCTAGACATACCTGTCGATCTTGATCGAAACCCAAAAGAAACAAAGGGGCCACCTTGCACCGAAGACCAACCACCGATACTGCTGTCAAAACCCATTAGAAGAATGAACCATAATACTCTACCCTCATACTTTAAAAGAATAACTTGCCGATCCGCATGGAAGCTGAAATTGTACACTATGTCTGACCTCCTGTCAGACAGAACCATTCCAATACCAAACCCAGGATGGTTCAGCTCTGACCTCGAACTGAATGACCAAGCCCTACCGAAACTATCCACAAATATTCACAAACATAAGCCCTAACTACTTTCCAATGCTTAGCACAAAATCCGAATACAAGATTGACTCCCGAACCAAAAGATGAACCGTTAAAGGCTAACCTAGCCCATCCGTCAAAATGACTCCAATAGTTGTTCAGTCCAACAGAGCTCTCTTAATCAATCACATTGCACACGTAATCACTAAGTTTGCTTTACTTCAAGTAAATATTACAACCGATCTGTAGTCACACATCACCTCCGACCTCTGTTGCCTAACACTTACTAATTCCATGCATGTTGTAGACCTCCCCCAGCTAATGAACCGACCCACCCAGGTCTAATACTTCGGATGGAAACCATGACCACTCAAATTGAAATCCATCTGAAAATCTGAAATCCCAACCTGCCTATCCCCTACACAGATAGAGCCAAACTCAAACACAAGAGCCTGATCTGACAACAAAAATTGAAACCACCCATATCTAACCTGATACTCAACTCATGACCCAAGATCCACAAAACTACGCATGCTTTACACCCTAATCCTCCTGATTTGCAAAAACCGCTCAGCATCTCACACTGACTAATGAATCTCACGGCTCCCCGTAGTCTTACAAAACTCCCCCCATTGGCTAGTGAATGCTACGACACCCCTCTATCTTACAACACTCCCTCACTCGCCATGGGCTCACCCCACGGTCTTTCCATTCAGCCCCAAGTGATTACCCCCACTTGGCTCCATCCACTCTTTTACACCCTCATAACCGCCATATTACCAAACCATCCCACAATCTCATTATCAACCCATCACCATAATGATTTCAATGGACTCGTGCTCCATGACCAAACATTCATAGGTGCACACACCTACCTATATTAAGCATTATACTACTCTCGATGAAAATTATCCTGAAGATGATCATTCATTCCCGTGCACATACAACATGCATCATATCGCTCTGCACCTTGCCTTAACCACAGCTAGACCTAAGTCTCATAACCCGGACCGCCGATCCCTATAACCCAATCTTCTGAAGCTGCAACTCGAATAGACTGAAGATGCTTTCAACAGAATACTCAGCCCTCCCCCACTTAGGGTTCGAACTACCACCCATTGGCATTCCAAACATACTGCACATCAAATTGTCTCACCAGATATACCATACATGACTCTTGGAGAGTACCACGCAACACTCGATGACCTTCCAGGTAAAGACCAATCAACTCTAAGCATTCTGAATCTCAGATGGAGACCTCGTAAACTTCCCAAAGCAACTTCCTCCAATCTCTAAGAATCTCATATAGTTGCACAAGAATATGTTTTGGACAGTCCTAAAATAGCACTGACACTTCACCTGGGAAATATGAACAATCACACACTTCATTCTCTGAATCCTCAACCAACACCCCCATCGCAAGAATCGACATAGAAATAGGCGACCTCACTCTTACGGTCGACTCGCAGCAATGACAACAAGGGTCGTCGTCCCGATATACTCTTCCTGATTACCTGGAATTGTGGCTAAAGTACGCCTTACTATACCTAAATAAGGCATATCCCTATCCTCATCTATCACAGCCACCACTGATTACTTTCTTACAGCATAAGAAACACCTCAAGATAGACATACTACAAAATCCCTTGGTGAAAATACTGCAACTATCTGCTACCCCATGAGGTTTACCACCGAACTCTAAAACAGGAAGCTCGCTCTCCCTTCCGTCCAATACGGAAAGCGAGAATAATATGTAACATACACGTTAATAACCTTGTATAATTATCGTGTTTTGTAAGCTTGATAGCTTAAAAGAGAATATTATTATATAATATATGATTTTGAGCGTTGAGTTCTAACAAGATAGCTTTATGAGATTTGAAGTAAAACTATGTTTAGAATCTTTCGAAAAGTGATGGGAAGTCTTATATGATTCCGATCAAAAAGTTAATTATCGAAATTAATGAATAACATTTAAGTTGGAAATAAGTAAAACTAATGTTATAGAAAGTACTAAATTATCTCTTTAGAAACGTTTAGGTGAAAACCTCATCGAAATCCGAGTTATAACGAAGAAGTTATAACTTATCAATGTTTCGCGACAGAACCGACACGACGTCGTATGATGTAAAAAGTGAGTTTACGATAAACTATTTTTTTAGCTTTACTGATATAAATGAAAGTTATAGCATTCGTTAAACTGAGAACTTTCATAAAAAGAACGTCCAAATCTTACTTTGTATGAGGAAGATATGATTTTTCTAAGATTCGGCATAGCAGTGTACAGCTCGAAATTCGAATTATAGATCGACCAATTTTTAGATGACACAACCTAAACGAGAATCAAAGATCTCGTCAATAGTAGTTCACGGTAAAAAGACAGACGAAAACGAACGTCGGATGAAGAAGTTATGAATTTTTAACAGACTTTTCGTGTCCCGGCCTGTTAAAAATATAAAATTAAAATGAAATCAAATTTAGCCGACGAAGTATAAATGAAAGTTGTTGAGTATAATTTCACCTACGTGTGGATATAACGAAAGTAAAAAAACAGAGCCCGTATGCAAAAGATATGAATTCCCGAAGTTTTAGACACAAACTTCGAAGCTTATCCAAAGCAGTACGCCCAACGTACTTAGACTATGCCTCGCGTACTCGGAAGCAAGGTCAGGAATCAGCCACGTCACCTTTCCTTTGCATGCAGACACATCAGACGTCACACATCACTCTACGCGCAACGTACTTCATTTACACTTAGCATAGAGCCATACCAAACAGTACGCCCCGCGTACTAGAATTACGCCCAGCATACAAAGAGTCTTCGAACTACTATAAATAGAAAGAGAGCCTTCTGAATTTTGTTTACAATTTTCATACTCTTTAACTCTCTTTTATCCCTCAAACTCTCCTAACACCCCCCGAAGCCTAGGGAACTACCCTACCACCCGACGCAAGCCCCGGAGCACCCGAAGACACCGAGAAAATAATATTTTCAGTCGAAACTCTTCTGGCACAAAGCCTGGTATTCAACAAAAACTCCCGGTTTCGTCAAATAAATTCATTTTTAGAAACGAAGTGGTGCCCAAATTATCATTTTATCATTCGGTTATTTCACGGTGAGTTCAATATAGGGTCAATTGTATGTTATGTGTTATATGTTCAATGTGCTTTTCTGTGTTATTTTGGTTTTATATCGTTGATCATGTAGAGCATGTCTCGTATCACTTTTGGTATTGGCATTGAGCCATTAGCCATGTAGAGCATGTCTTGTATTATTCTAGTATTGGATTTATGCCTTTGGCCATGTAGAGCATGTCTCGTATCACTTCTGGTATTGGCTTTGTGACTTTGGCCATGTAGAGAATGACCCGTATCACTTTTGGTATTGGCATCAGGCTAGGTAGGGCTGAAAGCCTGTATATTCTAGCAAAATGATAATCAGAAATTGTTTATTTTATGTGCGACTTGGGCTGAAGTCTTATTGATGTATATCACGTTGAAATTGATGTATCTCATTGATTGTAAATCTTTAAATCAAATCATTGGTTGATATGGAAAGCTTATCATATGATACACATATGCCTTTGTAGTGCTTTTTCCCTCTTTGATTATGTCATATTGTTATATATATATATATATATATATATATATATATATATATATATATATATATATATATATATATATATATATATGGCATAGTGTTATATTGTATCTATTTTTGAACTCACTAAGCGTCACCCGCTTATCCATTTCAGTGTTTAACTATTGTAGGTGATAAGTATTCCGTATAGTCATGTACTTTTAGAAGATGTAGAATAGTTAATATTATCACTTTTGTACTTAGTGTATAAATTCTTATGAAGTTATGTAATATATATAAAACTTTGTAAAAATCTCAATAGTTGGTTTGTATCTAGACTTTTGTAAACTATATTATGAATATGTATATAGCATGTTTGGAGTAATAATATTGTAAAGTTTGGAGAAGGGGTTCTCTCATAATGTGATCCTTGTCATAGAAAATGACATCACAAACCATCAGCCGATCACTCAACTCAGACTGCAATCCTCAACATCGCATCACCTCTACCTCCTTTTGAGTCATGTGACTCCAACTGGCACCTCACCAGTCAAATTCCTCGAGACCTAAACTCAATTTCCTTGCATGGACTACTCCATCCAAACTTGACCGACACGGCCCTCGAGCCCAACAATCACCCGACCCATTTTCAGTTTGAACAACCATAGCCGGATAATCGGTAAAGAGAGTAACACACTCTTCCACGAATCATGGTACCTAAACCATGTTATCTTCCCTCAACCTGCTTCTCATAACCTCTAGAATTATCCTCATTTCGGATATGGATCATCTGCTTTCTGTAGTATAGGCCCAACTACCATCCATATCTATCCATACCTTCTTCGAGAATCATTCCAGATTTTCTAAGTAATTGCTCAACTCCACTATCGACCAACCTAATTCCACATACCCACCCTCCAGCAAATACTCACCGCTAAACAACATACTCATCAACAGAAAATACTTCCTAGGCTCTCCTAGGATTCTTTCCACTCCTCTCTCCGCCATCAGGTGCAAAAGGAACTCCCTTTAATACGTACTAACTACTCCTCAAATATAGTTACATGTTAAATGCATTAGATAATTCTTCAACTATAAGATCCCACCCTACAACAGATAGACTCAAACAAGAGTTGCACAATAGAGCTAAATCTAACCTTTTAATATTATCTAATCCTTGTAACATGCAACCTAACGTATTCAATTAATAGTTAGTTGATTTTAATGGACGTCTCTAAAAACACAAAGCAAGCGGCATTCGAGCATCAAGCAACTTCTACTAGCACATAACCTAACCAAGATATCCAAAACAACACATTAGCCCACACTAGCATGCAACCCCAACCGTTCTAATCACAGAACTCACAACTCCTAGAGATCACTAATCTTAAGCATGCAACACTACCAACTCACATAACAGGCATAAAGGCATCTCTCCTAAGCAGGCGCACTAGCATACCATACTGAGCATATTCCTAGCCCTAAACTAGCATCTAATTCTATCAGTTTATAATAACAACACATAATCAACTAAGGGTATTTTGGGAAATCACCGCTCGGGCTCTGGCTTATTGTACACACCACTTCGGACCAGCTTTCAAAACTCATTAATTTCCTTGGAAAATCGTGTGATGAAAACTCATTTCTTTTGAAAAATTATCAACTCCTCAGTTTAAGTCCAGACATACCCGAGGATGTGTTTGGATCTCTCAAACCAAGGCTCTGATACTAAACTGTAACACCTCAAACTCCAAGACAAATTTTTCGTTTTTAGTTCACCAAACATTACTCATAAATTCAAGTCATCACATAAATTATAAGTTATTATCAAAACAATATCAAAGTATCCCAAAATCCATAACATATCATAAGCCAACGAATGTGTACAATCATGCCTCCGCCTTTCCAAGATCTACAGAAGTACCTGAAACAAATTTAAATAAACACTATAAGCACGAAGCTTAACGAGTTCCCCAAAATACCACATAGACAAATAATTAGCCTCTCATGGGTAAATCTTGATAAGGACCCTCTGATCATGTGTCGCAGTGAAGACCCTCCGGTCTCACGTCATGGTATGGACCCTCCAATCATAACTCAACATATACATAGAATACTATAACAACATAAGTCACAAATACAGAATGCATAATAATACATATATATATATATATATATATATATATATATATATATATATATATATATATATATATATCAGTATAAGCAAATAAGACCCTCCGGTCAACAATATGTAAAGGACCCTCTAGTCAATAACATGAATAAGACCCTCCGGTCAATAACACGAATAAGACCCTCCGGCCACACATGCATTTCCATACAAGTGAGTATAGTGAGAAGACACACCTTAAGTGCTACGCGAGTAATCCCACATTGTCGCTGTTGTTACCAAATGGCTCTCGAACTGAGCTAAACAACCCAACACCATAATCAATAACTAAGCAAGGCTAATCCTGAGCACTAGGACACCAAATGGCCCAACTAAGCAGGCCCATCAAGGCCAGAGACCAAAAGATCCACAAAGGTTCATTAATAGCCCAATTTTCCAAATTAGGCCCAAACCCTTACTGGGGACTTACTTTAAAGCCCATTACTTAACCCTAAACCAAAACACACCTTCCCAGATGACCGAACAAAGCACCAAGCGACCAGGCCCAAATATAGCCCAAATCGAAGCCCAATTACACAAACCCACTCAGACAGAGTATGTGGGGTGTACAAGCATGTACGTGAAGCGTACACGCTTGGAGGCTTGTATGATGCACGTACCTGCTTGTACACCTAGCGTACTCATCTTATCTAGCCTAAACCTTATTTCCACTTAATCCATTAAGACAAAGCTTCCCAAACCACAAATCTGACCACCTTGAGCTGGAATATCATGTAAAGTTGCCAACTATACGTCCACATATGACCCAATAAAATTGTTAAGCTAGAAAGGGACTTAATGAGTGACTTAATACATGCATGACCCCATAATACACATAAAGCTTGCATCTTTATGCTCAAAGATACCAAAACAAACTCAGATCTGAAAGGATGAACCTTTAAACAACTTAGCTCATCCATTAACTCAAAAAGAAGGCCAAAATCACAATAAACTAGCAATGCAGAGATTTAATCATACACAAGACAAGATTGAAACTTGATACCTCAAATGGCTTCCCCACAAGAATATGGCTCTAGATCTAAGGGCTCTCCATCTAGCCAAGCAATATCAAAATCCTATTCTTTCCTTCCTAAAAGCAGAAAAGAGCACCAAATCCCTCCAAGAGCTCAAGAACGCCCTCAAGAGGAAACAAAATCGATTTAGGGTTTCTAGGGTATGGAGGTTGGTGTGGAAATGAATAAAAATGACTAACATTATGCATATATAGGGCACAACCCTAAAAATTAGGGTTTTTAATCTGCCCCTCGTAAGCCTAGCATACGAGGTCTCGCACCCCGACCCAACTTTACCTTTATGTTGTGTGTTCCTCTAGTTACGCTTAGTGTAACCTTCCTTGCCTAGGTACGGTACGCTCTGCGTACTAGGGTTTTCCCCAAACCCTAAACCATCCGAAGGCCATAACTTTCTTGATACAACTCTGATTTTGACTATCCCTATATCCATGAAAAGGTATCGATACGCTTTACACTATAATCTAATCATACCAACCATAAGGAATTCCGAACAACATCACCTTTCTATAAAAACCCAATTGATAATACTGAATTACCCTATTAGCTCCAAATCATAGCATCCACCTCCAAAATGAGCCCATAACTAACTTCTTCAAGGATTCTAACCCTACTAATACCCAATCCTTGATCACTATTCAAAAATGAAAACGACCTGAAATAGGATGTTACACCAAGAATGAAACCCTAAATCACAGTCCAATGGCCTAAAACTTAAACATTCCATCAAGGCCCAACATATGGCCCAATTTCCAATTAGATTCAATCCCTTCGCATGGGCCTCAGACTAAGGCCCAATAATGCTTCCCTAGCCCAAAGATTCGATTCCACATGGCCTACTATGGCCCAAGACACAAAATCCAAGAAAGTAGCCCATCCAAGGCCAAAAAGACACGAAACCCAAATCCATTTAGTGTGTTGGGCGTACTCAACTGTACGCTAAGCGTACAAGCTACATGGCGTGTATGCTATGTGTATCGGCTTGTACAATCATCGTACTCACCCATTAAGCCATAAACCCAAAAAGCATTTAAATCCTTAAGACCTAGGGTTCCACTCACAGATCTGAGTATATGAAGTGTCTTAAACCATAAAGTTGTAAACTTGGTGGCTTTGCATGCCCCAAATGAACCAAATCTCAAAATATCAAACACTAATCCTATAAAATGAATCCAAACTCATGCATGAATGATTCAAAGCCTCAAAGATGGCAACTTTATGACTCAAGGACCAGGTGAACACCAAGAGTAGCAACTCTAAGCTCTAGAAATGACAATAACTCACAAGATCTCATATATAGGACCAAAAAGACCCAAAAACGTAAACAAAGAAGATCTAAGCATTAACAAAGCAAGTTCTGAGCTTTACACCTCAAATGTGTGCCAAATGATGAAGATAACCCGGATCTTCAAGCGTAACTCCAGCAACTCTCCTTCACCAACTTCTTCTTCTTCTTCTTTCCAATGCACCAAACTACCAAAAATGCACTCCACAAGGTTAAGAACTCACCAAGATGATAAAGGGGTCAATTTTAGGCTTTCTGTAAAAGAGAGGCTGATAAGGAGGCTAACACATGGGACTTAATGACATTATATAGGGCTTGAACCCTAAAAATTAGGGTTTTTGGTCTTGATCACGTACATTGCGCATACCTCTTCGTATGCTAACCGTACATTCATGCCTTCACGTTCCTTAATGGACCACTATGCCCTGTGTACACCAGGCTTACGCCCAGCTTACAGCCTCAGCAAGCCCACTTAAATACGGACCAATACCACTAAGCCCACACAACTTCCATATTTAAACAACTAGATAAATGATTAAATAATTAAATAATACCTTGGAACTATCGGTTGTTACAAATTACATCCATACTCTACTCAATTCAAATCTCAACCCATGCCATTTTACCAAAACCAACCCCAAACTAATTTCCAATCCCAACCCATACCTTGTCCAAATTTCGATCTTGATTTGTTTGAGTCGATTCAAGAAACCCAATTTTTTCCCATCTACAACACCAAAATAATATTCAATATGAACCAGGCCACCTAGTTGATGAGTCAACTGATTCTTCCTATGAAGGACCCGTTGAAGAGTTTTTTCCCAAGTTGACCCAAAAGGAAAAAATAGGGAAAAAGGAAAGGAAAAATGACAAGGACTGACGGATAAAGAAGAGAATGCATTGACTCGAATGAGATGCAAATCCCTTCGAAGCAGCTTAAGTAGTTGGGTCAAGAATCGACCCAAAGTTCGCATTCTTTTACAAACTATATGAAGAAAATTACTATGTTCCCCCTCCATAATAGCACACTCACAAAAACAACCCTTGAACAATATAACTTAACAAACTAATCATACAAAACTTACCAAAACAATCCTACAACATCAACAACATTACAAATGCAGTCCAATATAGAAAATGTTAAGTTTGATAAATAAACATTTGTTATTTTTAACACCCCGTTCAATCTTAACAAGTTGACCAACTTGATTTTTGTTAAAAGGACCAACTAGACCAATTTTTCTAAAAAGAAATTCATGTTGTAAACTAACCAAAGACTTAGTCAAGATATATGCATTTTGATTAGAGGGCCTAATTTTAAGAAATTTTATAAATCACTGAAAAACTTCTCACAAATAAAATATAAATCGACTTCAAAGAGTTTTTTTCATGGAAAACAGGATAATGTGCAAGTTTGATTGCAAAATCATTGTCACAAAAAAAATTACATGAGTTAAACCATTAATACCCAAATCATACTGTAACATCCTAAAATACGAGGGTAAAATTTCATTTTTAAACAATCAAAACACCAATTTAACATTTAAACAAATCCTTAAAGATATTTTATAATAAAAACAGTTATCATAGTACAATCCCAAAATCTCAAGGCTGCAGAAAATATAGGTTTATGCGTTGCAATCAAGTTGGGCCCTTCCCTTTCGAACCGGAAGTACCTGAAACCATAAACACAACCGTAAGCAAAAAACTTAGTGGGTTTCCAAAATACCACATACCATACATAACATACGAGTCATACATATCAAACATGCAATAGGAGATGCTATGTGCCAACCATAGTCTTGCCATTATGACACGTGCTGTATCATGGTCTTTCCTTGCCAAGTTGGGGATCAAAACCCTGGGTCTTACAGACAAGTGCCAGGAGGCACCTCCTGGTCTTCCATGCAAGCATCACAAAGACATTTAGCATACAATCTACAACTACTTATCTACTTAACTGCCATAATCCAAACTTTGGTCTTGCATATAGATTTTCCAAGAGCCACAACCTGGTCTTTCATACAAGTGCCAAGGGTTACCCCTGATATTCCTATAATACATAAACCAATATGTTGGAATTGGTGCCTTCAACCCAATAGTGCATTGATGAGACTCACCTCACACTGCTGAATCACACTGATAATCCCTAGCTGCTGGTCCGATAATTCCCAGAGTTATCAATATCAAATAACACCCGATTAACATTTGGGTTCCAATCCAAATCCAACAATACATATATTATATGGGATAAGAAGACCATTTTACCCCTCAACTAGTTTGGTCCAAGACTAAGACACAAACACACAATAAAAGAGCCCCACAAACCAAATAATCATCCAAAGCCCACTTATGGCCTAATTTTCCAAATTAAGCACAAACCCTTACATGGCCTTACCCTAAAGCTCAATAACTTTTCCCTAGTCCAGAACACTTATTCTCAGATGGACCAACAATTCCCCAAGCAACCAAGCCTAAAATATAGCCCAAACAAGCGAGACCCAATAGACCGAGTACGTGGGGGCGTACTCAAAATGTACGTGCAGCATACTAACTTTGGAGGCTTGTACGCTAAGTGTACTAGCTTGTACGCCCAACGTACTCACCCTATTCAGCCTAAAACTTGATTCAGTACTTAATCCCTTAAGACAAAGCTCCAAAAACATATATCTGACTTCCTTGAGCTGGATTATAACGTAAAGTTGCTAACCTTACATTCATGCATGGCTAAATGAAGCTCTTAAGTTGAATAAGGACTTAGAAAGTGACTTAAAGCATGCATGTGACCAAAAATCCCATAAATCTTGCACCTTTATGCTTAAGGAATCTAATACAAACTCAGATCTAAAAGGACAAGCCCTCAAAACGTCTTAACTCTTCCATCAACCCAAGAAGGACCAAAAGCATAACAAAATAAGTTATAAGGAGATCTAAACATCTACAAGCCAAGGTTTAAACTTGATACCTCATAAAGCTTTCCCAATAGATGATAATTCAGGATCCAAAACTTTTTCACCAAGCAAGGCAACTTCAACCTTCTCTACTTCCTTCACAAAGGAAAAATGGGCACCAAAGTCTTCTTAATAACTCAAGAACACCACCAAGAGACTAAGTGGTCGATTTAGGGTTTTAGGAGGTTTAGGGGCTGGTAAATAGGCCAAACCTAAAGACTTAAGATGCTTAAATAGGGTACACTTAGCACCCCTCGTACACCCAACGTACTCCTCATACACCCAGCATACGAGGCCGAGACTTCGCGATCATTCCTTCTGGGTACGTTAAGCATACACCAATGTACCCCCAGCATACTTCCCTTTGCCTTAGTACGCCCTACATACTCGCTATGTACTCCCCGTGTACTAGGTTTTCCTCTTAAACCCTAAAATACTCTGAAGGCCATAACTTCTTCGTTATAAATCATATTTCATCGATCATTATATCCATGAAAATGTAACAAGAAGCTCTACACTTTTATCAACTCATACTTGCCATAAAATTTCCCGAAAAAAATCTAATTTCATAAAAGTCTGCTACTATTTTACCAAAATACTCCTTGGCTCCAATACAAAATCTGAACACCCGAATCATCTACATTACATCACCTACACCCAAATGCGTAACGATTCAGGATAGGGTGTTACACATACAAAAGCTTTAAAATACAAAGTTTCACAAGTTATAAAACCCAGAGCTCTATATTCAGATTCAATGGAAGAATGAGAAACAGTGGATTATTTCTTAATCTTCAAGGAAATTAAGGATTAACCAATAAAAACTTGGTACCCCGTAACAGACCTTCCAAAATTTAAGCATTTTTCCCAATCAACTTCAACATATCTAGATAAGACAAAATCACCAAACTTTGTTAAAGCAATGCCCCTACCAGGATTATATTTTAGATATCTAAGTAATTTGAATCAAATTAGAAGATGAGATTTCTTAGGATTATGCATAAACTGACTCGGAACTTAAACACAGTATGAAATATCAGGCATGGTTACAGTCAAATAAATCAATTTACCTACTAACTTTTGAAATTCAGTAATATCATCAAGAAGATAATCATTTTTATCCAAAATTCGATTAACAAAAAATTAGCTTCTAATGGTGTCTTTGTTGGATTAAGTGTCTAAGCCCATAACTATTATTGGTGTGTAATTGACCCGAGAGTAGCATGGTCCATTTGGGTTGTATGGCACCAGAACAATCTGAAGGATGGATAACTGAGAAGAGGTTATTTATGTTTTATTAATATATTATAAGTTCTAATATATTAATATGAAATAATACTATTTAATTAGTATTGATCAAGAATTAATTTGGAATTAATTTTGTGATCAAAAGAGACTAATTAAATATAAGGAGTTGATTTGGTAAATCATTCATTCTAATAAAGTGGGCTTATGATCTATAGTTCTTCATGTTGGGCTACCCATGTGGTAACCCATGGATACTCCATGGAAGTTTTAACCCATGGAGCATGAGGGATATGGAAAGTCATTAGGGTTTACAGGTGTAACCCTAGTTTGCCACACTATATAAGAACCCCTCTAGCTCATGAAATTGGAACTTAAGTGGCACTAAGGAGTGACTAGTGGAAACACAAGAGGGCAAGCCGGTTTTATGAGTGCAAGTGACATCTTCTCAAGTTCCTCCATTTGTTGGTGGTGATGTGTGATTCCATTTGAGGTGCAACACTTGGGGAACTAAGTTCTTAAAGGTCCAAGGCTTCAACTACACTAAAAGGTATGTTATCTAACTTGTATTTCATGTTGTTTATACTCCAGTGTATGCTAGTTAGGATGATGCTTTGGAATATTGAATGTATGCATGTATAATAGAGAAAACATAGATCCAAAACATCTAGGGTTGCATGTACACCATAGGAGTGTTAGAATGCTCAAAACCCTTTAGTCTTAACATGTTTACAACTAAGCATGCCAAATTCATGAAGTAATTCAAGACAATATTTTATTTGATTGATGCAGACACCATTATCAATATCTATTATTTCTATTCCAAGAAAATAACTCAGTTTTCTAATATCTTTTATCAAAAATTAAGTTTTCATAAAATCCTTACCCTATTTATCTCATCTATATCATTACCAGTTAAAATTATATCATTTACATAAACAAGCAATATAATCAAAAAATCATTCATATTCCTAACAAAAAAAAGAATAGTGATTAATATTCTATTGAAAACCAAAGTTAAACAAAGATGTACACAACTTTTCATTCCACTTTCTAGGGGCTTGTTGCAGCCCATATAATGATTTCACTGATTTACAAACTCTTTGTATCATTTTTTGTGTGATATCCCTAAGGAAGTGTCATAAACACATCCTCATAAACATCTTCATATAAGAATGCATTATTTATATCCAATTGATAAACAGGACAAGAATTCTTAATAGAAATAGATATTACATGATGAATACTTACAATTTTTGCAATTGGAGAAAAAGTCTCTTGATAATCTAATCATTCTCTTTGATTGTAGCCTTTGGCTAGAAGTCTAGCCATATATCATTCAATTTCACTACCCTGAATCACCAACTCTCCACCACTAGGGGTCCTAACTCGAACCAACTACTGCTCACAGTCGATTACTGCCCCAATGGGGTTCAACCAATCCATTCCCACGATAACCATGTTCCTGCGTAAAGGAATGAGAACCAAATCCAATGGATATTGCTCGCTGAACAATTGAAGAATGCAAACCCGATGAACTCTCGCGACCCTAACCATCCTATCATCAGTAATCTCCACATCAAGAGGACTATCCAGCTCCTCTGGAGCCCTAACAAATCTCTTGCTAATCGTAAGAGATACAAAAGATCGGGTAGCCCCCAAATCGAATAATACCAAGGCAGAGATATTGTTCACGAGGAACGATCCTAAAATGAAACACAGAAACATAAGCAACAATTTAATATAAATAAAGAGATAAGGAGAAGATACATACCTGTCACAACGTCAAGAGCTGCATGTGCCTCCTCTGTCGTCAGTTGGAATGTCGTACTCTTCGCCGCTGGCGCATCTGCCTGACCCTGACGGCCATCAGTAATCCTCAATGTCGCAGGAGTGGGTGCTGACATCAGTCCTATCGTAGCCAAACTCGGACAATGGGCCTTCTTGTGGTCCCTTTGATTGCACTAAAAGCAAATCAAATCAGATACCGGAGTTACGGGGTTGGTAACAGTACAATGTAAGCTAATATGACTAGTTCGGCCACACTTGACGTAGCCAAAACCCACCCCACTGCACGTCCCCTCGTGCAACTTGCCGCACTTGCCATAGCGTTTACGACCCTGCTAGCCTCTATGTCTAGAATCAGATACCTTAGGCCTCTTTCCTGACCCCTCAACACTCACAACAAAATCTGGCTTCCTCTTCCTCTCCATCTCCAAACAAATGTCCCTCTCTCTAGCCCTCGCTATCATGTCTTCCAGTGTCTTGCAGCTGCATTGGCTCACAAACTACCGGATATTGCTCCTCAACATCTTGTCGTACCGGGCCTTCTTCATCTCCTCATCTGCCACATACTATGGAACCAAAAGTGCCCTCTCCCTGAACATAGTGGTGATCTCAGTCATCGTCTCAGTCCTGAAACTCTCACGGCAGCTACTGCACCTCGATCATTGGTGCAAACTCAGCTCGGAACCTGGTAGATAAATCACCCCAGGTCATCGAATCAATAGCATCACCTACCACAACATGCCCTACCTCCTCCCACCAATCACAAGACCTGTCCTTAAGGAGGCAAGATGCTAGTCTGACCGTGTCCCACTCGAGACAACAAATGGTACGGAAGGCGTTGGCAACATCTGCCAACCACCTACTGCTCGCAATGGGGTCCCTAGTCCCATGATAGTCTGGCGCTCCACAAGCCCGAAACTCCCTGAAGGTCATAGAGCATGTCCCAATCAAAGCCACAATATCAACGCAAAAAGTGCTCAATCTATCATTAAGAAGCTCCAGAAGGCCCTCCTTGACCGAGCCAAAAATCACAGGAATCTGATCAAGGATACTGCATGTAATATCAAATGATATTAACTCCCTTGTCTAGTTGTCACGGATTCTAGAACCCGTGCCTGATCCCTCCCCGACATTAGAACTAGCCATTGGCCTGCCTCGCAATACCACTATATTGAAAATAGACCATAAAACTATCAGAACAAGCATCAGTGCACAAGGGGAAATCATAACTACACAAGCTCCTTAGCTTCATTATAGCCCTCTTTGAATCGAGTACGGATGCTCTGCTTCCAGTAGTATATGCCAATACTATCTTTCACATCTATTCGTACTTTCCTCAAGAAGTTCCTTCATTCAGCCAAGTTACTCTATAACCAACATATCCCTCGCATCTAGGGCTCTCAACACTAAATCTCATCCTAGGTTCTCCTAGGGCAGACTCCACTCCATTCTCTGCCATCAGTTGCAGAAGGAACTCATGCTAACCACCTCTTACTAGCTCACGAATACAATTACATATTACAAAAACTAGATAGTTCTTCGAATGAGAGGTCTCTCCCAACAACGGTTGGACTCAGAAAAGAGCGGCACAATAGAGCTAAACCTAACCTTCTGAAATTATTTAGTTTCCATAATATGTAACTTAGCATATTCGCTTACTAACTAGCTGAGATTAGCAAGAACTCCTAAGAGCACAAAGCAAGCAACATTTGAGCATCTAGTAAACAAAACTGAGCATAACCTAATCAGGTCATCCTATCACTAACTGATCAATACTAGCATGCAAATCTATAAGCTCATATAACAGACATAAAATGTATCTCTCCTAGATCCTTAGCCCTACTCTAGCATGCGATTTACAATTCACAATTCATATCATCTATAAACATGCATGGGTATTTTGGGATAACTTAGTTGAGCTCGGCTGATTGCATGCACCACACCCTTTTCCCTTTTGAAATCCCTTTTAAAAAAATTATTTTCTTTTGAAAATTTCCACCAAATCCTTAGTTTGAGTTTAGACACACCAGAGGATGTGCCCGAATCCCTCAAACCAAGGCTATAATACCAACTTGTAACATCAAAAGTATGGTCCCAAAAATTTCATTTTAATAATAGATAAAATAGTATTTTCCATACCATCCAAATATTCGAAATAAACCGGTGTAACAATTGTCATAAATCAGTGTATAACATCATAACAAAATCCCAATGGTATGTGCAATGCAGTCATCCCGAGCTTTTCCCTTTGGAACCAGAAGTACCTGAAACATAAAGTGAAAACTGTAAGCACGAAGCTTAGTGAGTTCCCCCAAAATACCACATACAAATCATACAATAAGCAAATAGTGAGTCCCTCCCGACATCGAGCTAATCTCGGTAAACTAGTCCCCGCCCAACATACAATAACATATATCAAATAAAGACATACACATGCAAAAATCACAAAGATACATAGCATACAGATATCCATCGGGCCCTGCCCGACATCGGGCCTTGACTCGGAAAAACATATAAAAACAGCACATGCAAGAGTCATGGAGACAACTAGCACACTAACAACATAATGTAAACATGGGTTGGCCTTGGTGCCTTTGGCCCGCTAAACCTGATAAGGAAACTCACCTCGAATGCTGAAAGATAACTGGATAAATCCCCAGCCCCAGAAACAGCTCTACTCAATCCCTAAACAGAAACAATTCCTTAGATACCGATCCATACTTTAAAACTCATAAATGGTCAAACTTGGCCAAAGTCAAATTCAACGCTCCGAGTTGACTCAACTCGTCAAGTTATCCCACAACTCGCCGAGTTTCCATCAAGCACATAATCGAGATATTTCGATCCAACTCGTCGAGTTCCTCCTTTTTCAACAGAATCAAGACAACCCCAACCCAACTCGCTGAGTTCCCTTAAGAACTCATCGAATTCTTCGATCAGCCAACCCACTTAATGCATTAAGCCACTATTCATCAAACTGAAGCCATATCTTCCAGATCTAGACTGATAATGCATCTAAAAGGGTAAAGTTTCCAACTTTACCCATAAAGAACCACCCCCAAAGGCATTAAGCTGAAACCCTAATCTTAAAAGGCTTATGCATTAATCCAAAAACCACCATATCTTCATGATAGAACTCATGAACATAGATCTAGACCTTAAAGTCAAAAAGGTCACATAAAGTCTTCAACTTTACTCACATGTATCGCCAAAAGAATCTTAAGAAGCCAAAACAGGGGCTTAGAAGGTACATGGAGCACTTAGGGCCATACAGTTGGCACCTTTATGCCATGAAAGCTCCTTAAGACCCTGGATCTGAAAGGGTTTGTCCATATGGGACATCCAACTCCCAATGACCACTTCATTTGGACAAAAAAAAGCAAAAGAACACCAAGATGAAGATCTAAGCAACCACAAAGCATGGTTGAGACTTTTTACCATAAAGATGTTGAAAATGAAGCAAGGATTCGAGATCTAGCAGCTCCTTCTTGTATCTCCAATCTCCCCTTTCTTCCAATGGATTCAAACACACATAAATCACTAAAAACGGCTCACAATCACTCAAAGATGCCTTAGGGTGTTAAGGATAGGGTGTAGGACAGTGAAGGCTGGAAATGGTAACGCCCGTAGATCCGGGATAGTCAATTTAGAGACGATAAGCGTCGAAAATGACTTTTTGATATAAGATCATCAAGAATGAATAATTTTAACCAAGTTTTATTGGTTGTGACAAGGATTCTGAATATATAAAGAATGTTGAAATCCGAGTTATAACGAAGAAGTTATGACTTGTCAAAGTTTCGCAACAAAACCGACATGACACCAAGAATCGTAAAATGTGAGTTTATGATTGAGTACTTTTTAGCCTTAGTAACTTAAACGAAAGTTGTAGAGTATGTATCCACCTACATATGGATATAAAGAACGTCAAAAACGGAGATCGTATGCAAAAGCTATGGCCTTCCAAAGATGTAGTTGTCTGAGACAAGTGTCAGAAATCCTAATCTGACTGGACTCATGACATGAGCCTCTTTTCTCACGACGTGAGGAGTCGAAAGGACAATTTTCAAGGCTAGAATGCAGATGCCAAGTCTACATTTAGGACTCACGATGTGAGCCTTAATACTCACGACATGAGGAGTCAAACGAACACTAATCGAGCCTAAAAGACACACGGAAAGCCTAGGGGATGACCAGGATCAAAGTCACAATGTGAACATACATAGTTCATGACGTGAATGTCGAACTTTTAGCCTATAAATAGAAAGAAAGACCTCCGAGTTTTGTTTACAAACTCTACTTCCTCTAACTCTCCACTTCTTCTCTAGCTACTTTTAAGCTCCTCGAAGCCCCGATATCATCCCTAACACCCGAAGCAAGCCTCAAACCACCCAAAGACCCATAGAAAAGAGCTTTTCGAGTCTAAACTCTGCTCGCATAAAGTCTATCTTTGAGCAACCACCCCGGTTTCATCAGAAACGATCGTTTTAAGAAACGAAGTGTTGTCCGATTTTCGTTAAATCAAGTGAGTGTATAATCACTTTCATCTTACACATAGATATGAAGTATTTTATATAAAATATGTGCTATATGTTTATATTTTAGTTGTTTATTTGAGATGAATGATCAATGAATGTTTTATACATATTTTAAACTGTATATGTATTTTATATCTACAAATATGTTGGGTAAAACATGGGTAGATGAAAGATTGTTTTATATAGATTCTAAACTATATATGTATTTTATATTTACAAATATGTTAGGGAAAACGTGGGTAGATAAAGAATGAGGGATGAAAGATGATATAGATGTTATTGGCAGCTACGCTGAATAAATAACATTGGTAACTGTGTCTAATAACGAATAAATGATGTTGTTGGCAGCTGCACCTAATAAACAACGTGGCAACTATGCCAATTAGAGAATAAATGATGTTGTTGGTAGCTGTGCCTAATAAATAACCAATTAGAGAATAAATGACGTTGTTGGCAGTTGCGCCTAATAAATAGCCAATTAGAGAATAAATGATGTTGTTGGCAGTTGCACCTAATAAATAACCAATTAGAGAATAAATAATGTTGTTGGCAGTTGTGCCTAATAAATAACATTGGCAGCTGCGCCATAGGCAAAGATGGACTTCGTGCTTATTTCTTAGGTTAATCATCAGGAATGAATGAACGAGAATAGCTGATTTCTTAGGGTGGGTCCTTAAGAGTAAAGAACATAATGTGGGTGGAAAATTAGGCTGATTGTTTGATGTTTAAACATAATAAATAAATTTATTGTGGTTGATGACATTAATAAATTTATTATTTGTAGGTTGAAAACCTTATATGCTCGTCAGACTCCCAAGCCTGACCCACTCAGCTTTTTATATTATAGGTAGTGGACCTAGAGCATAGTTTGGATGACGAAGAGGGATTTTTGGATCATAGGCCAGTAGTTGTAAATAACTGTTGTAAGGCTTATGATGTACTGTTTATGCTTTTGGTTTGTATCGGAACATGACATCCTGAGGTTTTGATATATAATGAAGATACATATTTCATTAATAAATGCTTTGATAATTTATCATGTTTTGTTTTGGGGACAAATTCCACAACATCTTTTAAAGGATTACATTGATTTTATTTCAAAAACATAAACAAAATCGCTCTTTTCTGGCCGAGAAGTTTGGGGATGTCATAATTGGTAAGATTTCTAGACTTAAACTTAGAATGCTAAGTGATGATCGTGAGATGAGTGTTTACCATATTTTAGACACGAGCACTAGTATATTTTAGGGAAGATGCCTAAAATGCTTTTATTTTCTAAATGTTATATGTTTGCCATATATGATATTATTTGTTCGGATATATGGTCTGTTGCCAACCGGATCTGGAAACCTTATTTGTTCAGGATTCTAAGTGTATGACTACGATATTAGAACTAGCATGTAAACGTTTCGGAGTGAGAAGAAGAATTTAGGTATCTATCATGAATGAAGATCTAAATTCACCTAATTTGGTGTATAGATCATAATAGAAAGAACCCGAAGTGGAGCTGGAAATGCAAATAGAAATCAACAACCTCAACCCCAAGTGATGGAACATGTGCCTATTGAAGAAGATGCACTAGAACCCATCACCATGGCTGGAGTACAAGCCATGATTCAGGCAATGATAGCTGAACAAAGGGAGGAAATGAGGCAACAATTGTTGAACAACAGGAATGAATCTTCAATGCCTGTTGAACAACCTCAATTAAATGAGGATCAATCAGAGGAGGGAAATTACAGTAAATCTGTTGGTCAAATTGAACCGTTTGTTGATAGAAGGAATAACAAAGAGGAAGGAGTTAAGAAAAATGGATGTAATTACAAAGATTTTATGACTTGCAAGCCATCAAATTTCACTGGAAAAGAAGATCCTTTCAGAGTAATGGACTGGATCTCAGAAATGGAATTAGCCTTTATGACATGTGGTTGCAAGCAAGTTACAAACCAAATTTGCAGTGTGTCAGTTCAGAGGTGGCGCTGTTCGATGGTGGAACACTCTCGGAAAGACCCTAAGCCCTAATGAGCCAATGCAACTGACTTGGGCAGAGTTCTTGGTGCAATTCAAACACAAGTATTGTTCGGCCCAAAATCTGCTTGAGCTGGAAAACCAATTTCTAACACTAAATAAAGGAAGCATGTCCATTGACGAATACACCAATAACTTTAAAGACAAAATGGAGTTTGCTTTACGTATTGTCCCATATGAGCTAACAAAAATTGACAGGTGCACAACGGGACTTCAATGGGAGTATGCGGTGCCAGTGCATTAGGCACATACTTTGTAGGTAGTTATCTGGGCTGCCACATCTGTTAAAGAGATGATCAAGGGAAGAACCGCCAGTAAGGTTGAAGCTGGTGAGAAGAGGAAGTTTGAAGGAACTTCAAGGTCCAACGAGAAGAGAAAATTCTCGAAGTCTGGAGGAGGAGGAGGTGAAGCAAGGTGGTGCGATAAGTACAAGAAGAAACACGTAGGAAAATGTGGAACCGAGGTGACATGTTTCAAATGTGGAAAGTATGGGCATTACGTCAATGAATGTACATTCAATAAAAGGGTGTCTTATGAATGTAATAAAGAAGGGCACTACAAGAAAGACCACCAAAGAGGAAATGGGCTACAAAGTTAAACGTACCTCCGAAACCAAAGGCAATAGCATTCCCGATAATCCTTAATGAAGCAGGCGAGGTTACAAGGGATAAGGAGTAAAGACTATATGTTCCAAAATCGAGATATAACGTAGCCATGTAGATAGTATTCGGTGGTTTAGCCTATAAGAGGCATAATGTAGGTTAAACTACAATATCTTTGTAATCATTTCAAGAAATAATATAAACCTTCGTTTTGTTACCTGATGTGTCAAATGATTATGTGAAGTTTTTAAATGGTGACTTGGAAAAACAACCGCGAGACAATACTTGCGACTAGTATGAGTAGGTTTGAATAGTAGTACAGGCCAATACTTCTAGAAGCACAAGACTCATGCTTGGATCAGGGAAAGTCACAAGGTTACCAAGAAGCTAGTAATTGATTCTGTTTTATTCAAGTATATCGTTACCATCGTTTCGGTAACGACTAAGGAGATGATTGTTAATCTGACCCTAGTGGTCATATCAAATCTTGTCCGACATAATACGCGGAGCATGTGCAGGATTGAACATTGCATGCGTTCAAGAAGTCAAAAAGTTAGATACTCGTTCGAAGGAACAAAGAAGTCACGGTTATTACCTAGGTTGAAGAGAAAACATATGGAACCATTATACAAGCCCTATTTCGTTGATGATTCAGGGACGTAATCATCTTAAAGGGGAGATAATTGTAACGTCTGTAGATCCAAGCTAGTCAATTTGGAGATGATAAGGGTCAAAAATGACCTTTTGATAGAAGATTATTTAGAATGAATAGTCTTAACCAAGCTGTCATGGTTGTGACAAGGATTCCGAATATATAAATAACGCCGTAATCTGAGTTATAACGAAGAAGTTATGACTTTTCGAAGTTTCACGACAAAACCGCCATGACACCGGGAATCATAAAAAATGAGTTTATGATAGAGTACTTTTTAGCCTTAGTGACCTAAATGAAAGTTGTAGAGTACGTCTCCATGTAACACTCGTTTATTTTTTTATAATAAATAAATGATCGTAATATAGCCCTAAAATAAAAAATTATTAAGCAAGGTGTAATTTCGAGGAACTAATTGTAAAGATTTGTGAAGTCAAGGGTAAAATATGGGATTTAGTTTGACAATGTAATTCTGGAGAGGGGCCATTTCTACCATTGGCAGCAACTTTGGAAAGGCATCGGGTATATATTGTTTAAGAAACCCTAACCCTAAATCATATTACAATCGTCACCCCCTCCACCTTACACCTTCCATCTCCGGCACACCTCCTTCTACTTCTCCCCAGCAGCAGTCGATGACCAAATGGAGTTCCGAATGACGCCGCCTGCTGCCTCACCATCGAGATGCCGTCATGGCTTGGCTACCGGCGAAGGCACATCTCGCTATTGTGTCATTGTCGGCCCCTCGCACTCCCACAGTTGAAGACGGAGGCGCCGCTAGCCGGTGGTCAATGGTGCTTCAGTCCAAGGTGGTCTTTGCTCATCCTCCTCATCCATTCTCCTGTTGCTATTTCCTATTCGTGACCGCTAGCCATCGCCGTTAGATGTCGTTGTGGCTGCCTTCCAGTGTCGTTGTCTTCTACGTACACCACCGTAAGGTGGGTGGTTATGTTTATCTCCGAGTAAGGACGTGTAGGTGTGTGTGGTGTAGTCATTCCTTAGTTGGTGTGGCTGAGTTCGTAGTTCCCAAGCGGGTTTAGATGCTACTGTATTGTGCTAATTTTCGTTTGTGTGTGGGTTCTATCGAATGGGAGCTGTAACGAACCACCATGGCAGCTGACCATGGTGGCTGCCACTTCAAGGAATGCCATAACGGTTGGGTTTGCTGATGTATGGGTTAATTTTTTGTGTGTGTGATTTCATTAGTGTGTGTTTGGCCGGAGTTCTAAGTACAAGGCATCACCACCACCGTGGAGTGGTGGCTGCCACCATGCACCACCGTGTTTTTTTGTGTGTGTGTTAGTAGGTGTGTGTGTTTACTTGACATTTAGCCTTGTAAAATGTAATTTGAAATGGAATGATGAGAAAGAAACTAAAAACCACCACCGTGAGGTGGTGGCTACCGCCTCCTGCCACCACCGGCCACCGTGTCGGGCGACGGTGCGCTTTGCCTCTTGTGATAGATTCGTTTGGGTTGCTAGAAACCCTAATGGGCTCAAAGGAGCTCTAATGCCCCAATGAAGCTTAATGGACTCTAATGGACCCAATAAAACCCATATGGGCTTAATAAGATTTTAGTGGGCTTATTAGGCCCAATAAAGCCCTAACTGTCATAAAAGGCCAACAAATTGATAAATGGGCTAATATTTGGATTGGAACACCCTAATGCCAATGAAAACCTAACTTTAAGAATTAATCGGGTCACACACACGAGAATTATTTAATAACTTGAGATATTAAATAATAATCATTGGAAAAGATTAATCTAAGCAATATTGGACTTAATGGATTAAGTCCTTAATGGAGTAAGTCCTTAATGGGTTAAGTAGGAAACTTAACCCTAATCATCATTTTATGTGAAAACCTAATTTCACTTAAATGGGCTATCCAAGATCAAGCAAATAGTCTAGAGTAATTTAATGGGCCTAGTGTAAGGCCCATGTAAGGGGCTTGGGCCCAATTTGGAAAATTGGGCCATAGATGGGACATAGTTTGGGCCTTAATGATTATATGATGTTGGGCCTTAGAATGAGACCATGTATAGTGCCTAGGGATAGGGCCTTGGGCTTGAATAAGCCAAGTTAGGGGTAATGTAGTAATTACCCAAAGAATATACTTATGGTTATGTATTGGGACCCAATTATTAATTGGGTCTTATTTTGGTGTTGACAGTTCGGGAATCTGTCAGCCAGCAGCTGGGGTCGAATCTGCGGGACTTCAGCAAGTGTGGGATTATGTCTGCGGGACTTCAGCAAGTGTGGGATTGTGTCTCCGGACTTTAGCAGTGTGAGGTGAGTTACCTTCCAGTAGCGGTGGGTCTACGGCCACAATGTCGGCCCACCAGTAGGAGTTGTATATAAGATTATTGTCTTTGTGATATCATCTAGGTTTGCTACTACCTGATATGTTATATGCTGGCATGATATGTTATATGTGATAGTAGTAGAGTTAAGTTGTTAGGATCGAAGGGTAGGTCAGTCACCCCAGATATGTCTGACAGTATGTGATGATATGTTTATATGCTGGCATGATATGTTATATGTGATAGTGGTAGTAGGAGGGGAATAGTCCCCAAGTTCGGTTGTTAGGACCGAAGGGTAGTTCTGACACCCCAGGTATGTCTGATAGTATGTTTGTGTTATGATATATGTGATAGTAGCTGAGTGTGGGCGAGGTCCGTATCTCAGAGATAGTGGAGTGTGGGCGAGGCCCATATCTCCCAGCTAGCGGAGTGTGGGCGAGGCCCGTATCTCCATGAGTGTGGGCGAGGCCCGTATCTCCTACCTGTTCATTATATGATTGTACATACTTGTATGTTATGATTTAGTAGCTGAGTGTGGGCGAGGCCCGTATCTCAGAGATAGTGGAGTGTGGGCGAGGCCCGTATCTTGCAGCTAGTGGAGTGTGGCCGAGGCCCGTACCTCCATGAGTGTGGGCGATGCCCGTATCTTCTAGCTGTTCATTATATGGTTGTATGGTATGTGGTATGTCACACCCCAAAACGAAGAACGGCGGAAACGTTCTGGGGCGGAGGATGTCATGTAAAGTATCACAACACAGTATAACAATAAACAAGCAAACAACATCATCCATTGCATTAAATATATAATTTTAATACAAGCGTATTTCGTACAGTTATAGACACCAAAAATGTAAATCAAAATAATAAGATGAGTCTTGAATGTGCTCCATCTTCTCAAAAGCTGGCATCGGTACCTATCTACTGATGACCTGAGAATACAAGTTATTTTGAAAGAGTTTATCAACATTAAGCTGGTGAGTTCATAAGTATTTTAGTGTCGGTGTTTGTATCAAAATGTTTGAACGTAGTTATAAACACGAGTTTGTAAACATTGGAAATGTAAGTACGTGAATGTTTGTAAGTGTTTGTAATAGTTTGAATCTCTTAGAAAAACCTATATTTTCTATTAAAATTAGCCTTCTTCCAAGGCTTAATTGTTTCGTATGTTCATTTGTTGTGAAAGTGTGTAATTTCCCAAGTGTAACTATCATTAACAAAATATAGTTTGTACATTAATGTTTAAGTAAAATAATCACTAAATATATGTAAAGGGTAAATTATTATAGTACTGTAGTGTTGCAATATAGGAACTACTACTGTACTAACTACCTTAAACCGGATTTATATTAAGGTATCATGTGATTAATTGTACCGTACTATCGACTGGATAAACAACGACAAATGTATGTCATAAAATGAAATGACATTTGGCACCCGCAGACCTGCAGGTCCGGCTGTAGCTAGCAGAAAGGTGTAGGATAGTCAATCCAGTATAGATCTATACGCAAACTCACGCTCTCCCTTCAAGAGACTCTGGCTACAACACGGGCCATGACATTGAAGTCATGCTTCGATTCAGATCACAATGGTTAACATATTCATGTATATGTAATGTAATGTTACTCGTTCTAGTATCATTGTATATGTTCTGTTTCTAGTATAGTTGTATATGCTCTCCTTTTAGTATAGTTGTATATGTTCTCTCCTAGTATAGTTGTATATGTTCTCTTTCTAGTATAGTTGTATATGTTCTCTTTCTAGTATAGTTGTATATGTTCTTCTTCTAGTATAGTTGTATATGTTCTTCTTCTAGTATAGTTGTATATGTTCTCATAGTAATAAGTATTGACTCATGAATGAACTGACTCATTGATCTAGCAATAGTATAAGTATGATCCTGTGCTACCCCGATGGTAACTTACTAATGATGTAACTAGTATGCATGAATATGGAAGCACTTTGTGACAACTGCCAATTCAGGTCATTCTTGGACTCATGCATCTTTATAATAACCATTCATGCACAACATGCCATGACCTAGTAGTATAAATTAGGTCAAAAATCTTGCATAAACTAGGATACAACTAAGGTTTAGGACTAATATACTTGATACTTACAATTCTAGTAAGTTGCTTAGCTACAATAGGAAATGCCAATACTATAATTAGAATAAAGCTTCAAGCTTTATTATAATTGAAATAGGGTATAAAACTCTAAAAATAAATTAAAACATTCTAATTATACTTCAACATGTTGTTGAATATCAAACAATATTCCAAAAACCCTAAAGAGCCAAAAATCCAAAGTTATAAATTATAAAGCTTAAAAACTTTATAAAATTTGGCTATAAACTTCCTAATATCAAATTTTATTAGTCAAATTATGGATTATACCAATGAACTAGAAATATAAATTACAAGTATTAATCATAAATTATTTGTTGAAAACAAGATTTTTAAATAAATCAAATTGCTTAATAAACATTTTATAAAAATGAATGTTTTTATATAAAATATAGGAGGGAAGTTTATAAAGTTTAAAATTTAGGAGAGAGGAGGCCAAAATGCATGCAAAAACCGGCCATCACCTCTCCCCATGCCCTCTCTCTTCCCCAAAACACAATCATTAAGCTTAAACCCTTACTCCACCTCTTCCCTCTTCACTCTCTCACTTCACTCTCTTCACACACTTCACTCTCTTCTTCCCTCTCTCTAAACTCACGAAAATCCTCTCATTTCTCTGCAAAATTTCGAGATTTTGAAGCCCTTGAAGTGTTCTTACTTCTCTCAAGGTCAAAACCAAGGTAAACAACAACATCTTCTTCCATAGTTTCATGGTTAAACCTCTTTTTCTTCTTAGTCTTCTCTACTTTTCGGATTCTATGCCTTTCCATGGCTAGAAATCTTTATTCTCCCCTTGTGGTTTGTAGATTCTCACCATAACACAATGCATGTGTTAGAGATGGTGAAAATCCGGGATCAAACCCATGCAAGGAGTGGAAAAGATGCACATATGATCATGTGACATCAAAACCTAATATTTCATGTTCTTCTCCATTTCTTTTGTGTTCATGCATGAACAAAAGCATTTAAACCATTTCTAGTACATCTTGGATGCTCATTCATTCCATGCATGTGTTAGAAATCGGGCCTTACCAAAGACATGCATGATGTTCTTGTTGAAATACCCTAATAATGCACACAAGCAAACATGCAATCTGCCAGATTACTTTGTTCGACTTTGAACAGTCATAACTCAGTCATTTCTTAACCAAATCATGATATTCTTTTTGTATTGGTTAGTTCCACGAGTTAACTTTCAAACCCAACTGGTCTCACTGTAAAATATTAAATATCCGATTTTTAGCAGATTTTACAAAAAGGTTGCGCATACAGCTCTTTTTCTGTGATTACTATTTTTATCTTGCTTAAACAATGGCCTTAAACCCAACCATAAATCTGAGGAAAAATACCTTAGAAACTTAACATATCTAGTGAATTATGGTTGAAATTTCGTGGCTTAAAACCTCACTGAATGGGCTACACAAATTCATGAACTTCAGCCACATTTACACTTCATGCATTATTGCATGCAACTTTTCTTAAATTGTTTGGAATCATTACCCTCATTTCTCTTCTGAATACATTTTTTTTACATTTTTCCTTTTGAAATCCCTTGCATGCATGAGATAATCTGGAAAATTTCAAGAGCTTTTGTTATTTCTTTGATTTATTAGAATTATTGCTAAAACCAAGGGCATAAATCATATAAAATACTTCCAGAGGTCAATAAATCCTAAATAAATTCATGGATGATCCTTATGGGGAATAATGATCTCTCACCAAATTTCAGCAATTTTTGTTACTGTTTCATATGATTTCTAATTTTCTTTTATTTAGGACATGATAAATTACAAAACCACTTTATAGGATGTGAAAATTGTATCTAACAATTTTTGCATACCTCACCTGTGATGGGTGACTCCAGAAAATAATTTCAAGATTTTCCATCATGTTTTACTATTTTTCCCAATTTTTGGTAATTATAATGGTCTAAAAATGGGAGAAATAGTTCTGATTATCCAAAATTCATGAAAATTTACCAGGATATAATATTATAGAGTAGGAGGTTACATAAAAATTTTGAATATTTTTCTCTACTGTAAACTATTTTTCTCTTATTTTCTAAAGTTAATTGCGCTAAAATACACTTAAATATACATAAATACCCAAAACCAGTTTATACATTATGAAAACCACTTTTGATATTTTTCCCAGGATATTTATACTGTAAATGATGTTACAAAAATTTATGGTGATTTATTTTAACTGTTTAATATTATTTCTTTAATTAATGACTATTTAAAGGAATAAAGCAAGGAAAAATAGAAATACCCACTGAAAAATATCTTTTATATTTTTCCCAGCCTATTTATGTATAATAACAATTAAATAAAAAGTTTGGGTAATTTTGGAAACTGTTTTCTATTTATTTCAATTTTTATTGAAATAAATGCTCAAAAATCATAAAATATAATTAAACAGCTTGGAAATCCATTTTTATAATTTTCCCAGCTTAGTATTGTGTAATAACAGTTAAATAAAAAGTTTGAGAATTTTTATCCCTCGAATGCTATTTTCGTGAATTTATGTTGTAATAAGGACTTAAAATTTTGGAAAGTTTATATTCCAAGGTTGTAATTAATCGCCCGATATATAGAATTTCATTACTTCAGAAAAAGTGTAACTAATTGATATAAAATCCAATACTAAAACATAAATTGGCATTTCCCTATATGTAGAGTTTAGTATATTAGCATTAGATATCGACATGGAAACTCACTAGTGCGTGTGTTTGATGTCGTAGGATCCCGGTAGTAAGACGTTGGTGCATCCCGAAGTACCGCTTGTGTCTACACAAAACATCGTGAGTATTCACGCACTCCCCTATTTTCGGTTTTTATGTTTTGGGGTGGAAAAGCATGTCTAGAAAAACTACTGTTTGCATGTTGTATTTAAATTGAATTGTATCAAACATGATTGCTATTGTATTGCTATGTTTCTTTATGTATGTCTATGCAACACGGAACATGAGAACTTATCGTACTAAGGCCCTTCCCTTATCTCTAACCATTAACTCTTTGAGCCAATGGTCGTTATGGATAGCGCTATTAGGAATTGACAACTCCTCACTCGCCCGAATCGCTGGAGTGCATGATACCATATTCATCTATGGAACGATAAGCATAGATCTCGATAGGGCTTCAGTCATAGGTTTGGTTGAGACTCATTGTTTGTTCATACACATACAAACTCATTTCTCGTTATAGCAATAAACTTGTATTCATTAATAGCAATCAACTTGTTTATCATTGAAGCAATGTACTTGTATTTACGAAAAGCCTTATTATACGCTCGATTTTTATAAACTTGTGATACTCACCAACTATTTTCATAGTTGACGCTCGTTTTACATGCTTTTTCAGGAAGTAATTAGTAAGTGGATGTAAAGATTCATCATCATAGAGCATGCTGCATCGTGTTGAAGCTATTATGAAGCTATATTTTGAACAATGTTATGTTGAAAAACTTGTATTTTGTTTCTTTTGAAGCTATGGGTTGTAAACTTTTAAATACTGCTATGGTGATGTATCTTTATCTTTTGCATTGAAACCGTTATCGCTGTCACACCTTGCGTTTCCGCTTTAGCGGGGTGTGACACACTTTTATGTCTATATATGTACACATGATATATAATTAATATTGAAACGACCTTCGGACGGCTACCCGATATCCCACCAGACCACATCCAAATCGAGGAAAAGGAAATAGGGCGTGCGGCTTTCCTAAGCCTTTTAAACATTTCTTATATAACTATACATATACGGGCATGCAATTTATAATAAGTATAACAAAGTTTAAGTAAAAGCATTTGATAAGTAAAAGAGTTCGTAAAACAGTTTGAAGTAAAACAACTTTGATAAACAGTTTGAATAGTAGTAAAATCATTGGTTTTGTAGTTATTAATCACATGTGATTGATGTAATAACTATAAGTATTCAACTTGTATTCCTCCCCCCCCCCCCCATAAAGCATTTAAAACATTTAAAAGTATTTCAAAGGTTAGTTAAAGGGTTATGAACTCACTTGTGGTGAATGGATTGGATTGAAGTGTTGGGTACGGTGCTAGGTGACAAATGAAGACTTGTACACACGCACGAGCCTAGTTATCATATCATGAACATATATATAACTAACTAGCCAATTTATGACTAATAAATCAAGTTGATACACCCTAGAACATGAAAACACTTTGTTTCAAGTGCTAAAGATCACAAGGATTGCATCCGAGTGTTAGTAGGGCAAAACTAGTATGTTTGGAGTCCAAGGGTAAACTCTCTTGGAGTTTACGGTTTTGATGGTCAAGACCTAGGGATTTTATGGCAGTAAACTCTAGAGTTTACGGTCGTAAACTCTAGTCCTAGTGACCAAGTGTTTTTTTGTGGTTTAGCAAGCCTATTGAAACATTTCTACTAAGTGGTTTGGCCTTTGGAATGGACTAGGGCAACAAAACACCTCCTTTGAGGAGTTTACGGCCTCATGGCATTTTCCTTTGGGTTTACTACCGTAAACCCTTATGGAGAAGTGTATAGCCATGTTTTCAAGTCCCTAACACAATTAGGTAAGTGTATGTGCTAGTTTCTAAGCCTAAGGAAGGAAAATAACCCATTTAGACACACTTTAGGGTGTTTACGGTTTTGGGAGATCCCCAAACCGTAAACACCTATAAATGTTGGATTTTGGTGTTTTTCAAGGCTTAGATACATCAAAGGAAGGTTTAATCAATTCATGGAAGGCTTAAACATCAAACTAGGGCTAAACAAGGGACTTAGGCACACTTTGGTGCCATTTATTGTGTTTACGGCCCAAGAACATTCTTGGATCGTGAACACCTTTACCCATGTGTTCTTGGCATAAATTCTTGATGGTTAAACTTAATACTAGCTCAATAACACTCAAGGATGGAAGCACTTACTATTAGAAGGCTTGATTTGAGCTAAAAGGCCAAGAACATTAGTGTGTGTTCTTGGTGTTCTTGGTGTTTTGGAAATCTAGACAAAATACATAAATGAATGGATGAATAGATGTACAAACACTAGATTAAGTGTTTTACTAACTTGAAATGGTTAGAACACTTACAACTTTGAAGATTTGGAATTAAATCTAGGATGATACTTGAGAGAGTTTTTGGAGTTTACTCTTTTGACATTTGGGGAGTAAACACAATAACTAGACTTTTTGGGGAGTAAGCTCATACATAGGTATGAGTTCACGTTTTTGGGTGATTTCTCAACCCAAAACATAAAAGTTTGATTGGGTGATTCTAATACGCGAAGTGTTTGCGGTTTTAAAAATTTAAAACTCAAGACGACACTTTCTTTCACCCGTTCGTTTAAAAATAATATTAAAATAATCAAACGAACTTTATATTTCTTAAAAATAAGAAATAATTACATTAACTTATGATATGAAGTGGTTGACTTTTAGGGTTTGACCTAATGGAAATTTCGGGTTGTCGCATGGTATGATGGGGGAACTCACTAAGTTTCGTGCTTACGGTTTACATTTTGGTTTCAAGTACTCGTTTTCAAAGGAAAGGAGCCGGTTGGATCGCAACGCATCACACTATGTTTTCCTCACATGAGATCTTTAGGATTACACTCTGATATGGTTTTACGATAAAATGCTTTTATTATTGACACTTTGGTTTTGACATGAGATATGAATACGAATGTTTTATTACTGATGGTTTTCTATTATAACTTAATCAAAACGAAATTTTTGGCCTTGAATTTTGGGATGTTACACTCCACCTACGAATGGATATAAAGAACGTCAAAAACAGAGATCGTATGCAAAAGTTATGGCCTTTTGAAGATGTAGTTGTCTGAGACACGTGTCAGAAACCCTAATCTGATTGGAATCACGACGTGAGCCTCTTTTCTCATGATGTGAGGAGTCGAAAGGCCACTTTTCAAGGCTAGAATGCAGATGGCAAGTCTACATTTAGGACTCACGATGTGAGCCATAATTCTCACGACGTGAGGAGTCAAACGGACACTAATCGAGCCTAGAAGACACACAACAAGCCTAGGGGATGACCAGGATCAAAGCCACGATGTGAACATACATGGTTCACGACGTGAATGTTGAACTTTCAGCCTATAAATAAAAAGCAAGACCTCCGCGTTTTGTTTACAAACTCTACTTCCTCTCACTCTCTACTTCTTATCTAGCTACTTTTAAACTCCCCGAAGCTCCGGTATCAACCCCAACACCCGAAGACCCCAAGAAAAGAGTTTTTCCAGTCGAAACTCTACCCGCGTAAAGTCCGGTTTTTGAGCAAACATCCTGGTTTCATCAGAAACGATCGTTTTAAGAAACGAAGTATTGCCTGATTATCATTAAATCAAGTGAGTGTATAGTCACTTTCATCTTGCACATATATATGAAGTATTTTATATAAAATACATGATTTATGTATTTATTTTGTTTGTTTATTTGAGATGAATGATGAATGAATGTTGTATACATATTTTAAACTTTATATATGTATTTTATATCTACAAATATGTTGGGTAAAACATGGGTAGATGAAATATTGTTTTATACATATTCTAAACTATATATGTATTTTATATCTACAAATATGTTGGGGAAAACGTGGGTAGATAAAGAATGAGGGATGAAAGATGATATAGATGTTATTGCAGCTACGCTTAATATATAACATTGGCAATTGTGTCTAATAAAGAATAAATGATGTTGTTGGCAGCTGCACCTAATAAACAACATTAGCAGTTGTGCCAATTAGAGAATAAATGATGTTGTTGGCAGGTGTGCCTAATAAATAACCAATTAGAGAATAAATGATGTTGTTGGCAGTTGCGCCTAATAAATAACCAATTAGAGAATAAATGATGTTGTTGGCAGCTGCGCCTAATAAATAACCAATTAGAGAATAAATAATGTTGTTGGCAGTTGTGCCTAATAAATAACATTGGCAGCTGCGCCATAGGCAAAGATGGACTTCGTGCTTATTTCTTAGGTTAATCCTTAGGAATGAATGAACGAGGAATAGTTGATTTCTTAGGGTGGGTCCTTAAGAGTAAAGAATATAATGGGGTGGGAAATTGGGATGATTGTTTGATGTTTAAACATAATAAATAAATTTATTGTGGTTGATGAAATTAATAAATTTATTATTTGTGGGTTGAAACCCCTATATGCTAATCAGGCTCCCAAGCCTAACCCACTTAGCTTTTTATATTACATGTAGTGGACGTAGAGCATAGTTTGGATGATGAAGAGGGATTTTTAGATCATAGGCCAGTAGTGGTAAATAATTGTTGTAAGGCTTAAGATATGTTGTTTATGCTTTTAGTCTATATCAGAACATGACATCCCGAGGTTTTGATATATATAATGAAGATACATATTTCTTTAAGAAATTTTTTGATAAATTTTTATCATGTTTTGTTTTGGGGACAAATTTCGCAACATCTTTTAAAAGATAACTATGATTTTATTTCAAAAGCATAAACTAAATTTGTCTTTTTTGGCCGAGAAATTTGGGGATGTCACATAAATGAGGCCAACTTATGGAGCTTAAGTTGTTTAAATAGGGTGCATAACCCCGAAATTATGGTTTCATTTCTTCCAGACAACTCGTCGAGTTGATCACTTAAAACACGCGGTCCATAACATCTTAACATGACAAGTTAGGGCTACTAAATCATCGAGTTTCTCTACAAAATTGAATAATCTAGAAGTTTGAATACGTACCAAGAACTAGGTGTTACACTAGAGTAAATTGATTCAGACAATGACCCAAGGGTCCAAGAACAAACAACAATGTTAGCACGTTCTTATTTTTGTGATTGAATCACTAAGATCCCTTTTTACAGTACCATCAACATATCCTAATTTTTTCCTGGCCTTAAGGCTTCTAGTCATAGAACTGTGCCTAACACAAAATTTTACGGTCCCAGTTAGTTTGAAATTTATAATTGTAGTAAATGTATTATCTGATGGATGTATGTATAAAGGATCATCATAATTCACATGGTTAATCTTAGAACCACTAGTAGATTCACTAGGAGTATGTCCAATCATAATGCAGATACAAAATCAACCAAATAGCTAGTATAGTAATCAAAGAAAGCAATCAAAGAAAACACATAAGGAAAATACAGATAACTGTCATCCTTATGCATCTAGAAGGTCACCAGGGTATGTTGGGGCCAAAGACAAGAATTATAGAGTAAAAAAACATTTGAGGAATCAAATAACAACAAACATAACTGGTGTACACAAGACAACCAGGATCTCCCACAACTACAACTAGAATAAGAGTAGAAAGGAACAATAAATGCTCACAGAGCAATAAGTCGAAGAAACAACAAAGATCGAATCCTATTACTTCTTTCTCTACAAGAGTTAACAGTAATGAAATATGTTCTTAGGAGAGTTATTTTAGAGAAGGGATTGGCCGATTGAAGAAAAGAATTGTTATGAAGCTCGTCAACTAAGGATCCCCACTCGAAGACAAATATGCAATATCACAAAAGAACTCGCAGTACCAGAATCTTACAGATATAACAAAGTACACAATTATTGTTTTCGATTTACGAAGAAATCTAATGGAAAACCATAGATCGAAAACTTAGTACCCTATATTTTCACATATAGGGTCAACGAACTAAAGATTTTAAGTAAATAACAATCTAAAAGAAAAAGATGTGAAAACTACATTTCAAGTCATACAAGTAGTCAAAATACAGATGATCATCGAAAAATAAGATCGGAGTCCCATCGCTTTGATATCATGTGAAAACGTAAAGAAACAAGCATTATTGAAACATCCCAAAAATACAGCACAAAAATTTCAATTTAAATCTTATAGTAAAACCATAAATCATCCATCGTTATACAGAAAATCAAGAACCATGTATCTCAAAACATCATGTTAAATACTGTATCAAAATCATGTGAGAAAATATCAAAGTCTAAAACAATCCCAGGCTGAAACTGTGGTGTGCGCCATGCGATCATCCTAAGCTTTTCCCTTTGCTAGTACAAGTACCTGAAAAAAAACTGAAAATTGTAAGCACAAATCTTAGTGAGTCTCCCCAAACTACCACATACCATACACATATAACATGCAACTAAGAGATACGGGCCCCGCCCACACTCATGGAGATATGGGCCCCGCCCATACTCCGCTAACTGGGAGATACAGGTCCCACCTATACTCCGCTGACTCTGAGATACGGGCCCTTCCCACAATCAGCTACTTCGAGATACGGACCCCGCCCACACTCGCCTACTATAAGAGACGGGCCTCGCCCACACTCGGATATTATGAGATACGATCCCCACCCACACTGAGCTGTTATGAGATACGGTCCCCGCCCACACTCAACTACTAAACAAACATACATGTATCACACAGACAACAAGTATAACTGAATCTATCCATCAAACATATATCCATAATCAAACTAAGTTATGAGATACGGGCCTCGCCCACACTTAGCTACTAAACAAACATATAAGTACCAGACAGACAAGTATAACTAAATCTATCAATCAGACATATATCCATACTCAAACTAAGCTATGAGATACGGGCCTCGCCCATACTCGGCTACTATGAGTTACGGGCCTCACCCATACTCAGCTACTAACATATCATGCTACACGTCGTCCTTGGTGCCTTAGACCCGTTCCTACTGAAGGAAACTCACCTCATAAGACTGACTGCTGAAAACTCGAGTGAGGAATCCCTGTCTGCTGCTCCGGAGACTCTCCGGCTATCAATTCCATAATAACACTTAATCAAAATCGGATAAATCTTATTAGGGTAAAATGACCATTTTACCCTTGGTCAAAGTCAATGTCCTGTTCAAAGTCAAAGTCAAGGTCAACTCCCAGTCAACCCAATGCATCGAGTTATCTCCCAACTCATCGAGTCCCCGGAATGCTCAGACTCGTGTCAACTGCGTCAACTCGTCGAGTCCCTTAACAGACTCATTGAGTTCTTCATGTCATAATGATCGGGACAGCCTGCTTCAACTCATCGAGTCCTTCCCTGGACTCGCAGAGTTCCCCTGTCTGATTGAGCCATCCCAAAGGATTAAGCTCCTACCTTTTAGATCTATGCTTCAAACTTCATCTACATATTGGGAATACACTCTTAAGGGTAAAGTTTCCAACTTACTTGTCCTTAGTCCTTCTAAATGGGTTTTATCCCAAACCCTAACTTCTTTAAAACATAAATCTTGGTCCGCAAACCATAACACCCTAAACCAAGGCACAATATACTAGATCTAGGCTTTTAACATCTGTTGGGCACATAAAGTCCCGAGCTTTCCTTCCATTCTTGGTCTTTTAGGGCTAAATAGTCCATATACTTGCTTAAAAGCTTGCATGGGGCTTCCATGGTCATAAAGTTTGCACCTTTATGCTATTGAGCCCTTTCTAGATCCCATATCTGAGATATAAGTCACTTGGGATGTCCCAATCCCAAGGACCAAGGTTCTTGAACCAAAACCTTCAAAAAATGGAGTGTAGTTCATGGATCTACTTCTTCCTTCTTGATCCTTCTATCTTCTTATTTTTCCACAAGCTTCAAAAGGAACAAATAATACTCAAAATGGCAAGAAATAGCTCAAGAACACTTAAGGTGGATTACGGTTTCGAGATTAGGTTTTGGAGGTGATAGAGGTTGGGGTGGAGGTTAGGGTGCACACCCTAAAGATTAGGGTTTTCATCCATGTTCTCCTACTCGCCGAGTCAAGACCGCGACTCGTCGAGTAGCTCATTTAAAACTCACCCATATACTGCCTTCTACTCGACGAGTTTAGGCCACCAACTTGTCCAGTAGCCCTTCCAAGATGAATAAATAATTAAGTTAAATATGTACCGGGAATCAGGCATTACAATTATCAACATTATCATCTATTATATCAATGAAGGATAAATAGACAAATGGTTTTCAAGTACTTGCATAACAAACCTCACTACAATCATCATAATCTACTCTCATAACTTAACACTCAACCCTAATATATTATGATTTATACAAAGATGAACAAACCCTAATTACAGTGAATCAGAGAGAAACAAGAGGGGACACGTGATATATTTGTGAAGTAAATAACTCGAATGAGCTGCAAACCCCTTCGAAGTAGCTTAAGTAGTCGGTTTAAGAACCGACCCAAAGTCTGCGTTCTTTTACAAACTATATGAAGAAAATTATTCTACTGCCCCTCCAGAATAGCAGACTCACACAAACAACCCTTGAACAAAATAATTTAACAAAATAATCATATAAAACTTACCAAAACAACCATGCAACATCAAGAACATTACAAATACAATCCAATACATAAAATGTTAAGTTTGACAAATAAACATTTGTTATGTTTAGCAAGAACGTTTCTCTTTCTCGGGCGTGAACTTTCAACGTCATCATTTCTTAAAATGTTGGTTGTTTATTTCATCATTTTCGCGACAAACAACGATGTATTTGGCGCCCGATCATCCAATGATGAATACAAAGATGATGATGACATTTTAATTGAAATTGATAATGATTATAAAAGTATTGAGTTGTGATTAAAAATGTAAGGTATAGATGATATATAGGAGTTAAATGAATAAATGAAATAAATATATATTTCAGATTATAATTGTTGGGTGTTAAGAAGTTGAGAGAGTTATAACAAATTGATGTCGTAACTGTATCAACTTTACCAGCTCACTACAGTAATCACCAAGTCGACACCCATCCGGTTTACTAAACAAAATTTTTTCTAAATGGGCATCCATAGATATTTGGGATAATGACTTGAAAGGGTAACGAACTTTCGATTTTTATCACATTTAGTCACTAAACTTTTTTTTGTTATCTATTTGCCATTAAACTATTGAAACTGTTCACATTTTACCCTTATGACCGGCTGTTACCGGTCATAAGGGTAAAATATGAACAGTTTCAATAGTTTAGTGGCAAATAGATAACGAAAAAAAGTTTAGTGACTAAATGTGAATAAAATCGAAAGTTTGTTTCCCTCTAAAAAGTTCAATGACTAAATGTGAACAAACTTCCTATTGTATTATGTTTTAGCAAAATTATTTATTTTTGTTTAATTGTAGCAACATTTGTTGATGAAGAAATCTATGAAATAAAAAAACAAAATGCAACATCCGGATTTCCAGGTATCATAATTTAAGTATTTTTCTTTTGAGTTAAGAAGAGAGACTCGGCGAGTTGATGCCTCAACTCGTCGAGTAAGGTCGCGAATGATGACTCAGATTAATGAATGGACTCGACAAGTCGGTGAGGCGACTCGACGAGTCTGCGCTGCTGGCAGAAACCCTAAATCTTTGGGCCCGAGCCATATTTAAAGGCACTTATGGCCTTCAATTGCCACTACCTTTCCCATAAGTGAGAACCCTAGCGAGCTTGATTGTGTAGAGTGAGAGGAAGAGCTATCTTGAGCTTTTTGGTGCAATAGATTTGGACCCTTCTAGGTTCAGAGAGCCGAGAATATGAAGCTTTAGTAGAGTAAACCTTGGAGTTCGAAGTTAGGAAGCATTTATGGAACTTTTATGGTAGATATAGTTACTTTCATCTTACACATAGATATGAAGTATTTTATATAAATTACATGCTATGTGTGCATATTATTTGAATACTTGCTGTCTATGCTGGATGAACGATTTTATACATGTTTTAAAAGATTTAAACGGTATATTTATTTTATATCTACAAATATGTTGCGGATGAAACATGGGTAGATGAAATAGTTGGTGTGTGATGAAATAAAATGATGAGAGATATGTGATGATAGAAATGTGATGATAATTAGGTATATAGATGATGATGAATATGTGATGTAGGATGAAAGGAGATACCATAGCCTTAACCAGCAATGTGGCGATGTAGTCATCTACCAGAGTATAGATGGCGACCGCGGACTATTCTAGACAACACAGTGGAAACACCAGCAGGCCCATGACCTGTAGGTGATGAATTACGAGTTCAGGCGATGTTGTAACTACGTATTCATGCGATGATACTCTAACCCCTTACTATGAATTACGAGTTCAGACGATCTTGTAACTACATATTCATGGGATGTCACAAATTTCGCATGCCAAACCAATGGTTATAATTCACATCAGTGAGAATGGTTCATTTTTTTTTTGTAAAACTAAAATCAGATTGAAATTTTTGATTTTTTATTTTGGAAAATATCAAACCATTGGTTTTGTATTTCGGTTTCGGTTTTTTGTTTTTTTTTAAATATATTTTTAGGGTTTTGTTTTTTTTAAAAAATATCATTATCCCTAGATATTTTTTTGTTCATGTTTTAAGTATTTTATACTTAATTTTAACATTTTATTTTAAATATCATAATGAGATATTTGTGCTTATAAAATAGTGGGGCAGTCGTTATAGTCAACCCGTGCCGCGTTTATTTAAGTCGGTGTTCCTTACACGCAGCCTTTTCATGTGGTATAAAATCAACCCCTCATTTCCCCCGAATCATTCAAAGTTATTCTGCCAAATTCATCGCAACTCACTCAAATCCCCAAATTTTCTTTTCGAAAACGATTTCACGAAAAACCCCTTTACTCACTTGCGATCTTTATTTGATTTTGAAAAAACTGGTCAATAATCCGAAGATGGTTGCAGAAGCAGTAGAAGTTTTGTGCGGACAGAGATTATGTTCTGCTCAATTTGGTATTCCTGATCCGAAATCCGACGCTGTTTTACCTGAACCCGACTCTGTCTCTATCGATTTCGTTTCAATTCCCGATTTGGTAATTTCTTCTTTATCTTTGGCCCTATGTTCTGTTTTTCGATTTGTTTGTGGCGATGTGTAATTAGGGTTTAGGTCTACCTTCTTTTTATCTAATCTCTTAGGATTTTTGTGAAATTGGGGTTATTATCTTTTCGTTTCTTTCTTGTATCTTTAATTAATCTCAATCTTTTCTTTTATTTCTTGTATATTCAGTTCATCATATGAGGTAATTATCTTTGTAGAGAAGCATAGTTTTTACAATCAACCTGTTATTATAAAAGGGGGATTACAATTAATAGGAACTAATTATCATCCTTGTATCAATAATAGCAACGATCTAAATTTTCTTTATCTTTACATTAAACTTGCGTTTTCTTATTGTTTACAACAACCCACCTAATGATTCTATTATACTTTCTCTTTTTTCTATTGCAGTATTGTGCTTCAAATCTTTCCTATCAAGTTTGAACAAAAGTCGTTGCTATTTCTTACATCTAACCCTTAATCTCTTCTTTGTAGGTTGTGGAATCTTCTTCTACAAAATTCACTCCAACAATCCGATCCGGAAGTCACACCGACATCGGACCCCGAAGATCCAACGAAGACGAACACATCCGAATCGACAATCTTTCCAACCAATCAGAAGTGTACACGTGGCCTCTCCCAACCTCTTTTTACGCCATTTTTGATGGACACGGAGGCTCAGAAGCTGCGTTATATCTCAAAAATCACGCCATCAATTTACTTTTTACTGATCCCGATTTACCCCAAACTTCCACCATCAACGAATCATTCTTACAAAAACTAGAAAACTCTCACTCCAAAGCCTTCTTACTTGCAGACAAAGCATTAGCCAATGAATGTAGCATCAGCGATTACTGCGGGACCACCGCTTTAACCGCCCTGATCCTCGGGCGGCACTTGGTGGTGGCAAACGCCGGAGACTCCCGGGCGGTGCTTTGCCGGAAAGGCGTAGCTGTCCAGATGTCGCAAGATCATAGGCCGAGTTTATTGGAAGAGAAAATACGGGTCGAATCAGTGGGCGGGTTTATTGAAGATGGGTATTTGAACGGTGAACTTGCGGTTACACGGGCTCTTGGGGACTGGTTTATGAAATCTCCGGGCGGGTTTGATTCGGGGCTGACCGGAAAACCGGATATCCGACGGGCAGTTCTGACCGAAGATGATGAGTTTTTGATTATTGGGTGTGATGGGATTTGGGATGTGATGTCTAATCAAGAAGCGGTGGCGGTTGTTAGGCGGGAGCTTGGGCGGTGTGATGACCCGCAGCGGTGTGCGGTTGAGCTTGTGAAATGTGCATTGGGTCGGGACACTAGTGATAATATTACGGTTATTGTTGTTTGTTTTCGGGCAGCGGGTTCGGGCAGGGGTCAAAGGCCGAGGTTTCGGTGCAATGGGTTGACCGAAGAAGCCCGGGCTCGGCTAAGAAGTCTGCTAGAAGGGAACTAAAAGGTGTTTTATTGCGGGCATTGGTTACGTGAGTCTGATAGTGGGTTACTGTGTATCTGATTTAAATATCAGGCGAAACAGTGTGGGTCAACTCAGCTTAGAGTTCAACTCTGAGCTACTCAGCTTAGAGTTCAACTCAGCTCAGAGTTGATGGGATATGGGATGGAAAGCATTTTAACCCTAAAGTATACAAAATTGGGGTGCAATTTGTGAATAGAATTCATTTATTTTGGTGGAGAGGTAGAAAAAGCACTAAAGCTGACTTCAATTTTGTAGTGGGATAAACGAGATCCTGTTGTGTCTTTTTGCTTAAAAGTCGAAATTGTTATAAAAAACATTGTTTTGTGTGTGTATTGGTTATTATGGGTTTGAAAAAGATGTACTTTGTTTTTGTAATATTTCACATTTCTGTTGTAAATTCGAGAACTTTTTTCCATGAATATCATTCAAAAGATAATCGATTTGTAATTATCAATAAAAATCATTGATTTAACAGGTAGAACTGTTAATATTATTCTAATCTTTGAGTTTTTTAATTAGTGATTGTTTTTTTGGCGCAATTGTTGGGTGTAAGTTTTGTTAGTCTAGTGACAAGTTAATTATGATTTATCAATTTTACGATTACAGTTGGGTGGATCATAATTTATTTAGGCTTAACAGAGAATAATTCGTTTGAAAAAAGGAAAATTCAGCATTGATGGATTATGATTAAATCAACTTCATTTGCTTAATAATGATGCATTTATTCTAAAGATATGTTGAGATTAAATGTGAAAAGTGCACAAAAAACCAATAAGGTTGAGAAGTGTTTGTGAAATAGAAAAATATTTTTGAAAATAATTTTTTACTACCCCTTAAAAAGTTTTTAAAAAACCATTCTTGATATTTTGAAAAATAGTTTATATATCCCACATAAAATGATTATAATACCTCCATAAAATAACTCAACAAGTTTTAGCGCTTTAGGTTATTTTGTATAGTTATTTGGATTTGGTAAACATATAATAGAACTTCATTGAACAAAATTAATTTAAAGGAAATTGGCACAAACACGTGCATTTAAAATCTCGCAAATGGTTCATGTCGGTTCACGAGACCTTCACGACCATCCCATAACCATGCGTGGAAGCTTTATATTTTAGACATTGACATTTTAGTAAATGTCAGTGTGCGAATGTGTAACCCTATTTCCATGTGTGATTCGATAACATTTTCATAAATATCATTTGATCTACTACTATTTCCTGACCTTATTGATATAAGGTCATCAAATTGTAGGTGCACTTTATGACTAAAAAAAGTAGATAACATCTCTTACTCCATCGCAAACGATGTTGTTTAGAAATTCATGTTTTAGGTTGTCGTTGGAGATGCGAAATCCAAATGGGGACCTAGTACTTATCCATATAATCATGATTTCAATGACCTATCATGAAATGACAATGGTTTTTTACATTCTTAACTTGGAGTATACGAGTTGGGTTTTAGATGTGAGGATTTTTGTCTTATATTCGGTCTACGGTTTGGTAGTGTTACATGGGTGGATGAAAATAATATCTTCCAGTTTAAGATGCTGTGCTTCCGGACAAAAATCCTACTAATCTTTTGTATGTATATATATATATATATATATATATATATATATATATATATATATATATATATATATATATATATATATATATATATATATATATATATGGGAGTACTCATGTGAAAATGCAAATAATTTGTGAAAACACGAAAACAAAGAAAATCTATGAGATTGTGTCACCTCAACCTTATATTTTGGACAAGAATCCATCCAAACTTTGAACTACATGATGATAATAGATGATACATGAGAAATTGTTTCATATTTGCAAAGCATGTATTTTGACTTTTTTATGATGAAAACTTGAATTTAAAAGTGGTCAATAACGTGAAAAAAAATGGTTGTTAAAACTACCTTTAAATTTATA